>NW_025408139.1:0-2500 GCF_905475395.1 Chrysoperla carnea
TTTATTCCTCTTTCTGTTATTCCGTAATATCATAGTGTCCATAGAATTGCAACGACGTCATACCAAGCCATATACAACTCTACACCACCTTTGTTGAATGATACACGGACAGTATGAAAAATAAACAACCTATTCTATACCATTTAATATCATACTAAAACATGAAACAAATGTTATTCTATTAAAAAGTGTATTATTTTATTATATTTAGTATTCATTACACAGTCAACATACATAAATGATACATATACGATAAGTGTTATTCCTCTATCTGTGCATCCGTAATATCATAGTGTCCATAGAATTGCAACAACGTCATACCAAGCCATATACAACTCTACACCACCTTTGTTGAATGATACACGGACAGTATGAAAAATAAACAACTTATACTATACCATACTATATCATATGTGTGAGACTGCTGAACGTAATACCACTAATACACTGTTATACATAGATATACATTCATCTCATTAACTTACACGCACTATCCATCATATATATTAAAGACATTACACCCGGTGCTTCAAACTCAAAATATGATAATGTTTAAAATGGCTTTAAACATCATAAACTTTACAGAATAATCAAAATTTAAAGAAAAAAATTTTAAAAAAAAAAATTTTTTTCAGCTAAAAATTTTTATTTTGGGACCAAAAAAATTTTTTTTTGCTTTTATCATATTTTATTAAATGAAATTTATGCATTATAATAAATTATTCAATAAACATTAATAATTATAATAAATTATTAAAAAATTTTTGGAATTAATGCAAATTTTTAGAAAAAAATGTATATTTTTTTTTTATATACAAATCGTACATGTTATATTGCGACAGGGTACCGGTATAATACATGTGATACATATGTAGATTTTCGAAAAAATTTTTATCCTTTTAAATGGTCCTAAATACTATATAAAGGTAAAATATATAGAATTTTTCGGGATTCATTAAAAAATTTTAGGGAAAAAATTTCATTTTATTTTATATACAAATCGTACATGTTATATTGCGACAGGGTACCGGTATAATACATGTGATACATATGTAGATTTTCGAAAAAATTTTATCCTTTTAAATAGTCCTAAATACTATATAAAGGTGAAATATATAGAATTTTTCGGGATTCATTAAAAAATTTTAGGGAAAAAATTTCATTTTATTTTATATACAAATCGTACATGTTATATTGCGACAGGGTACCGGTATAATACATGTGATACATATGTAGATTTTCGAAAAAAATTTTATCCTTTTAAATAGTCCTAAATACTATATAAAGGTAAAATATATAGAATTTTTCGGGATTCATTAAAAAATTTTAGGGAAAAAATTTCATTTTATTTTATATACAAATCGTACATGTTATATTGCGACAGGGTACCGGTATAATACATGTGATACATATGTAGATTTTCGAAAAAAATTTTATCCTTTTAAATAGTCCTAAATACTATATAAAGGTAAAATATATAGAATTTTTCGGGATTCATTAAAAAATTTTAGGGAAAAAATTTCATTTTATTTTATATACAAATCGTACATGTTATATTGCGACAGGGTACCGGTATAATACATGTGATACATATGTAGATTTTCTAAAAAATTTTTATCCATTTAAATGCTTCTAAATACTGTATAATGCAAATATATATAATAATTTACAGAATTAATACAAAATTTTTATTGTACAAATTCACATTAATAGTTAATTGGTTAAAAAAAAATTTCAATACACAATGGGAATCAGGCTATTTTATTGGAACTTATTTATAATTAATTCATAATATATTTTTCTATATAAATTGATTAATTGATTTTACATTCACCGTGTAAACGTATACACCATTCAAGTAACATAAAAAAAAAAAAAAAAAAAAAAATTATTATTATATTCTAGTAATACATAATAGTTATTCGCTAAAAAATATTTAATAGACAATAAAAATCTGACTATTCTGTTGTGAACTTATAAATTATTGATTCAAAATATATTTCTCTACCTAAATTTATTAATTGTATACACGCCCCCATGTACGTTGTTCAAGTCATATATTATTTTGCATAAGGATTACAAATAAATATTATATAATAAATAAGAGTTAATAAAAATTTAAAATTTATTATCCATTTTAAATTTATCAGCTAAATAAATATTTTTACATTCTTTTAAATTATTACTTTTTATTGTATTAAGAGTATATATCTAGTTTTATTAATCTTAATCCTTTTACAAGCACTAATATTATTTATACATAATATATTTTTATTTTATGTATGGAAAGCATAACTTGCTAAATACATCCTAACAATTTAAAAACTTTTCATTTGATTAATATTATTTACAATAGCTAATATTAATAGAATCTGAATAATCAAAATTATTTCTTTAAATATATGAATTCCGAATGTAAGTGTCCATCATAATACTTCATTAAGTTTATATTTGGCTAGCAACCTGTTATGCATAAATTGCTTTAAAGGTTGCCTACTAA
>NW_025408139.1:7500-15271 GCF_905475395.1 Chrysoperla carnea
CCTATAGATTAATATTTAATGGGTCGCAACGTCCTACAAGATGAGAAGTGCATACCTCGTTATCATACAATTAACAATATACAGCAGTGCATATATTTTTACTAAAAATAAATTCCTAATAAAAATTTTTGTCACATGCTAGTACAAATTGGTTGATTAACGATAAAAAGTAAATGAATCTCATCTTTCGACCTTTCGGGTTTCTCAGGTTTACCCCTGAACGGTTTTACGTACTCTTTAACTCTCTCTTCAAAGTTCTTTTCAACTTTCCCTCACGGTACTTGTTCGCTATCGGTCTCGTGGTAATATTTAGCCTTAGATGGAGTTTACCACCCACTTAGAGCTGCACTCTCAAGCAACCCGACTCTAAGGAAAGATTCACCTATCATCAATAATAATCACTACGGGCCTGGCACCCTCTATGGGTATATGGCCCCATTCAAGATGGACTTGGATGTATTATATAACAATAGGTTTATATTGAATCTTCCTAAACACTACATTCCCCAAGTGTCTGTTTATCAGCCACGGGGTTCAGTGCTGGGCTTATCCCTGTTCGCTCGCCGCTACTAAGGGAATCCTAGTTAGTTTCTTTTCCTCCGCTTAATAATATGCTTAAATTCAGCGGGTAATCTCACCTACTCTGAGGTCGTAAAAGTTTTTAGAAGTATTAAAACAAAAATTTTTTTTATATATTATGTTTTTGTTATATTTTATAAGTAAACAATTTTCTTAATTATTCATACTCAAATTTTTTTAATATTATTATATAATATTATTTTTATATTTATCTAAAGAGAAGAAAATAAAAAATAAATAATTATATATATTAATTTTTTTCGAGTATATTGAAAATTTTATTACAAATAAAATATTCCATAACAAAATATTAATATATAATATTTTTGTTTATTCTTCTTTATTTAATATTTTAAAAATATATTATTAATATCATTTATTATTAATATTATTATTAACATAAAGTTTTATAATATTATATATAAATGATAAAAAATAATATTGATATATTAATTTAAAAATGTCGACAAATAATAAAAAATATATAAATTTTAAATGCTATTAAAAACATTTTATATTTATTTTTTTCTTATATTTGGCGTAAAACATTCATATATAAATAATTTTACATTTCTTTTATAAAAATTTTATTTATCAATTTAATTAAATATGAAAAAATAAATTTTCTTTTTTAATTATTGATAAATTTCTTTTTCATAAAAAAAATTTTATGTAAAATAATCTTTTATTATATTAATATAATGTATACGACCCTCAGCCAGATGTGGTCCGGGAACAGTATCCAAGGACCGCAATGTGCGTTCGAAATGTCAATGTTCATGTGTCCTGCAGTTCACAAGTTGACGCGCAATTAGCTGCGTTCTTCATCGACCCACGAGCCAAGTGATCCACCGTCCAGGGTAATCTTTTTAAATTTTAAATGTAAGTATTATTATTAATAATAATCTTTATTTTTAATATAAAAAATAAAATTATTAATTTATATATCTTTATAAATTCTTTTAAAATAAAAAAATTTTTCTAGAATATAAATTATATATTTTATTTTAAATATATATATATATAAATTAAAGATATTATGGTATTAATAAATATATACATAACATTTTTGATATTTTTGTTAGTGCTAGCTAGATATAATAATTAATATTTGGTATATTTTATAGAAATGTATTTATTTTTTTTTTATAAATTATTTTCTACATAAAAATATATATAATATTAATATGGTACAAAACAAATGGGTTTGTTTTTTAACATAATAACTTTTAATAAAAAAAAAGAAATATCAAGACAAAACATAAAGAAATTTAAATTTGAAATAAATTTTATTCTTTAAAAAAATTTTATCTTGTGTTTTCTTTATTTTTATTATATAACATAGAAAAATAAAAATATAGATTATATCAATTATAATCTTATTTTATTTTTCTTAATAGAGATTATATACATATAAACAAATAATTTCAATATATTCTATTTTTAATTTCACTTTTTTATAAGAGAAATTATTTATAGATTTTATTAATAATTATTGTTTAATAATAATAATAATATTGAATATAAAAATATTTTATATGTAACAAATATATTATTAATATTTATATAATATTCTCTATATTATATGTATAGATATATTATGTGTATAAAAAAAGTTTGGCGTATTACTTTAATATGATATCATAACCAAAATAAATCTCTTTTAACACATAATTACTATTATATATTTTGAGAAAATTACATATTAATATGTTATTTTGTTAAAAAAAATATTTCTTATCAATAATATTTTTATTTTTTGGAATATTTAAAAACAATACAAAAAATATAAATAAATATATTTTATATATATCGTTAATGATCCTTCCGCAGGTTCACCTACGGAAACCTTGTTACGACTTTTACTTCCTCTAAATGATCAAGTTTGGTCATCTTCCCAGCAACATCGGCAATATCAGAAATATTGCCGCGTACCAGTCCGAAGACCTCACTAAATCATTCAATCGGTAGTAGCGACGGGCGGTGTGTACAAAGGGCAGGGACGTAATCAACGCGAGCTTATGACTCGCGCTTACTGGGAATTCCTCGTTCATGGGGAACAATTGCAAGCCCCAATCCCTAGCACGAAGGAGGTTCAGCGGGTTACCCGGACCTTTCGGCCTGGGAGGACACGCTGATTCCTTCAGTGTAGCGCGCGTGCGGCCCAGAACATCTAAGGGCATCACAGACCTGTTATTGCTCAATCTCGTGCGGCTAGAATGCCGCCTGTCCCTCTAAGAAGAATTATTTGTACGCCGGCAGTAAAAACCACATCAAAAAACTGCGTACCCATACACCATAACATATGCAACATAAAGCACAATATATACAAAATATAATCTTGATCGTTAAATCTCAAAAATACATGCATATATAAATACAATACATAACACACATGAAAATGAATGAAATGGGAAACAAACAGCCGATGGGCCTTGAGATGCCGGTAAAGTACGTCTATTTAGCAGGCTAGAGTCTCGTTCGTTATCGGAATTAACCAGACAAATCGCTCCACCAACTAAGAACGGCCATGCACCACCACCCACCGAATCAAGAAAGAGCTCTCAATCTGTCAATCCTTCCGGTGTCCGGGCCTGGTGAGGTTTCCCGTGTTGAGTCAAATTAAGCCGCAGGCTCCACTCCTGGTGGTGCCCTTCCGTCAATTCCTTTAAGTTTCAGCTTTGCAACCATACTTCCCCCGGAACCCAAAAGCTTTGGTTTCCCGGAAGCTGCCCGCCGAGTCATCGGAGGAACTTCGGCGGATCGCTAGCTGGCATCGTTTATGGTTAGAACTAGGGCGGTATCTGATCGCCTTCGAACCTCTAACTTTCGTTCTTGATCAATCAAAACATTTTTGGCAAATGCTTTCGCTTCTGTCCGTCTTGCGACGATCCAAGAATTTCACCTCTAACGTCGCAATACGAATGCCCCCATCTGTCCGTATTAATCATTACCTCGGAGTTCCGAAAACCAACAAAATAGAACCGAGGTCCTATTCCATTATTCCATGCACACAATATTCAGGCAAAATTTGAGCCTGCCTTAAGCACTCTAATTTGTTCAAAGTAAACGTACCGCGCCCACCTCGACACTCAATTAAGAGCACCGCGACGGGATTGCAATTGGGGGCTGCCACCGCTCTTAACGGTTAAACACTTACGACAAATTACATAATAAAAATATATATAATGCATTAAATAAATAATAACACTAAAATATACTTTATACATAATCTGTACCACCCACCGGTAGGACGTCCCACATAACATGCTAGTTAAACAATGCGAGCATTGAACCAACAGTGTAGGACACAGATTCGACTACGAGCTTTTTAACCGCAACAACTTTAATATACGCTATTGGAGCTGGAATTACCGCGGCTGCTGGCACCAGACTTGCCCTCCAATGGATCCTCGTTAAAGGATTTAAAGTGTACTCATTCCGATTACGGGGCCTCGGATGAGTCCCGTATCGTTATTTTTCGTCACTACCTCCCCGTGCCGGGAGTGGGTAATTTGCGCGCCTGCTGCCTTCCTTGGATGTGGTAGCCGTTTCTCAGGCTCCCTCTCCGGAATCGAACCCTGATTCCCCGTTACCCGTTACAACCATGGTAGGCGCAGAACCTACCATCGACAGTTGATAAGGCAGACATTTGAAAGATGCGTCGCCGGTACGAGACCGTGCGATCAGCTTAAAGTTATTCAGAGTCACCAAATTAAACGATGCAAATTAAAATTTACACCGATTGGTTTTGATCTAATAAAAGCATTCCTTCCATCTCTGGTCGGAACTCTGTTTGCATGTATTAGCTCTAGAATTACCACAGTTATCCAAGTAAATGTGGGTACGATCTAAGGAACCATAACTGATATAATGAGCCTTTCGCGGTTTCACCTTAATTTGGCTTGTACTGAGACATGCATGGCTTAATCTTTGAGACAAGCATATGACTACTGGCAGGATCAACCAGGGAACTATTTGTATTTATAATATTAAATATATAATAATATACATGATATTTTTGTTTTCTTATTATAAGAAAAAAAATTTTCATACAATAATTATTAATATATAATAATATTATTACAATTTCATTTTAAATATCAGATGGTCTCACCCATTACTGATATAAATTTTTTTTTTTTTATATCTCTATTGTTTTAAAATTAATAGAAAAAACATATGAGATATATATATTATTATTAATTTTTTTTTTTTTCAAATATATATTTTATTATGTCATTTATATAATTTTTTTGCTTTTACAAAAAGAAATATATAACATGTTATTCATAATAAATATTATTGAATAAAAAAAAAAAAAAATAATTATGATTTTTGTCAGACCATCACCAAATGGGTCTTAAAATATTTCAAACATTTTCTCATACTCGTCGCTAGATTGAAAGCGTCATTTATTTTTTAATTTTATTTAAAAAGTTAATTTTAAATAAAAAACGTTATAATAACACTTAATATTCTCGCTTGGTATGAGGTGAGTCAATGTAATATTATTTATAAAAATAATTTTTATATAAATATTGTGTGCTCATATGGGAGTGTAAAGTTTAAAACTTATAACCCATGAACTTGCTTTGACAAAAAAATTTATATGTTATTCTATTTATAATCAATAATTTAATAAAAAAAAATTTTTTTTTAAATATTGATATAAAAAGATATACATATAGAGGTTTTTTTACAAAATTCTCATTAATTTTTTTACAAAAATAATAATACAATATTTAATATCAAAATAATCCAAACTGATTACCATCCAGACTATTATCAATATATATAAGATTGTATTATTATTCATTTCAATACATATTTATTAAAACTGAGATAAAATTTCATATATTAATAAATATGCATGTGTAAAAAAAAAAATTTTTATATAATAATTGAAAATGTTTTTGCTATTATTTTGTATACATACATTAAATAATTGATAACAATTTAATACAATGTACACCTAAAAAATAATAACAGCATATACATATTCGAAACATTACTAGCAAAAAAACCAAAATACAATATTAAATATCAAAATAAACCAAACTGATTACCATCCAGAATATTTTGAGTATATATATATATAATTTTGTATATTTTGCGTTCATGTTAATAAAATATATAAATGATACATATTTGAAAAGTGTTATTCTTCTTTCTGTTTTTTCGTAATATCATGGTGTCCATAGACATGCAAAAGCGTCATACCAAGCCATATACATACCTACACCACCTTTGTTGAATGATACACGAACAGTATGAAAATTAAACAACATATTCAATATCATTTTATATTATACTAAAATAAATGTTATTCTATTAAGAAAGTGTATATTTTTAAATTTGGCATTCATTACATAGTCAAAATACAATAATAATATAGATGATACATATACGATAATTGTTATTTTTCTTTCTGTTTTTTCGTGATATCATGGTGTCCATAGAATTGCAACGACGTCATACCAAGCCATATACAACTCTACACCACCTTTGTTGAATGATACACTTAGAGTATGAAAAATAAACAAATTATACTATATCATACTATATCATATATGTAAGACTGTTGAACATAATACCACAAAATACACTATTTCATATAGATATACATTCATTCTTGTCAACATAAAAGTACGTTATAAATGATACATATACAATAAGTTTTATTCCTCTTTCTGTTATTCCGTAATATCATAGTGTCCATAGAATTGCAACGACGTCATACCAAGCCATATACAACTCTACACCACCTTTGTTGAATGATACACGGACAGTATGAAAAATAAACAACCTATTCTATACCATTTAATATCATACTAAAACATGAAACAAATGTTATTCTATTAAAAAGTGTATTATTTTATTATATTTAGTATTCATTACACAGTCAACATACATAAATGATACATATACGATAAGTGTTATTCCTCTATCTGTGCATCCGTAATATCATAGTGTCCATAGAATTGCAACAACGTCATACCAAGCCATATACAACTCTACACCACCTTTGTTGAATGATACACGGACAGTATGAAAAATAAACAACTTATACTATACCATACTATATCATATGTGTGAGACTGCTGAACGTAATACCACTAATACACTGTTATACATAGATATACATTCATCTCATTAACTTACACGCACTATCCATCATATATATTAAAGACATTACACCCGGTGCTTCAAACTCAAAATATGATAATGTTTAAAATGGCTTTAAACATCATAAACTTTACAGAATAATCAAAATTTAAAGAAAAAAATTTTAAAAAAAAAAATTTTTTTCAGCTAAAAATTTTTATTTTGGGACCAAAAAAATTTTTTTTTGCTTTTATCATATTTTATTAAATGAAATTTATGCATTATAATAAATTATTCAATAAACATTAATAATTATAATAAATTATTAAAAAATTTTTGGAATTAATGCAAATTTTTAGAAAAAAATGTATATTTTTTTTTTATATACAAATCGTACATGTTATATTGCGACAGGGTACCGGTATAATACATGTGATACATATGTAGATTTTCGAAAAAATTTTTATCCTTTTAAATGGTCCTAAATACTATATAAAGGTAAAATATATAGAATTTTTCGGGATTCATTAAAAAATTTTAGGGAAAAAATTTCATTTTATTTTATATACAAATCGTACATGTTATATTGCGACAGGGTACCGGTATAATACATGTGATACATATGTAGATTTTCGAAAAAATTTTATCCTTTTAAATAGTCCTAAATACTATATAAAGGTGAAATATATAGAATTTTTCGGGATTCATTAAAAAATTTTAGGGAAAAAATTTCATTTTATTTTATATACAAATCGTACATGTTATATTGCGACAGGGTACCGGTATAATACATGTGATACATATGTAGATTTTCGAAAAAAATTTTATCCTTTTAAATAGTCCTAAATACTATATAAAGGTAAAATATATAGAATTTTTCGGGATTCATTAAAAAATTTTAGGGAAAAAATTTCATTTTATTTTATATACAAATCGTACATGTTATATTGCGACAGGGTACCGGTATAATACATGTGATACATATGTAGATTTTCGAAAAAAATTTTATCCTTTTAAATAGTCCTAAATACTATATAAAGGTAAAATATATAGAATTTTTCGGGATTCATTAAAAAATTTTAGG
>NW_025408140.1:2500-5000 GCF_905475395.1 Chrysoperla carnea
TTGAGAATAGGTTGAGGTCGTTTCGGCCCCAAGGCCTCTAATCATTCGCTTTACCGGATGAGACTCTTATATAATGAACGCCAGCTATCCTGAGGGAAACTTCGGAGGGAACCAGCTACTAGATGGTTCGATTAGTCTTTCGCCCCTATACCCAGTTCCGACGATCGATTTGCACGTCAGAATCGCTACGGACCTCCATCAGGGTTTCCCCTGACTTCATCCTGACCAGGCATAGTTCACCATCTTTCGGGTCCCAGCGTGTACGCTCTAGGTGCGCCTCTATTATAATATAATCCGAAAACTAAATTATAATAATATAAGACGCCCTAGGAGTGCGATATTTAATACATAATATAAATATATCCTCCTTTTATCATTTATAAAAAAATATAAATAATATTTACTTTCATTGTGCCTTTGGGTTTCATAAAATTTATAAATATTTCGATGAAAAAATATTTTATTCCCAATGACTTGCGTACATGCTAGACTCCTTGGTCCGTGTTTCAAGACGGGTCCTGAAAGTACCCAAAGCTATATCGTCGCTGACAGATAAATTTTTAATAAAAAAAAATGAGCCAGTTCATTATCATACACCTACTGACAGTTAAATAGTATCATATAACGGCATAAAATCCGTATATATAATATGTTTTAATAAAAAAACCTATTTATACTCGTGGTGGATCTGAACGCGTTAATAACGCGACTCAATATCAATTTATAATTAATACCATCAAACAATTAATCAAGAAACATAGGCGTTTAACATACACAAAATATTATCAAAAAATAATATTGTACATTAATCAACGCACCAATGCCTATAGATTAATATTTAATGGGTCGCAACGTCCTACAAGATGAGAAGTGCATACCTCGTTATCATACAATTAACAATATACAGCAGTGCATATATTTTTACTAAAAATAAATTCCTAATAAAAATTTTTGTCACATGCTAGTACAAATTGGTTGATTAACGATAAAAAGTAAATGAATCTCATCTTTCGACCTTTCGGGTTTCTCAGGTTTACCCCTGAACGGTTTTACGTACTCTTTAACTCTCTCTTCAAAGTTCTTTTCAACTTTCCCTCACGGTACTTGTTCGCTATCGGTCTCGTGGTAATATTTAGCCTTAGATGGAGTTTACCACCCACTTAGAGCTGCACTCTCAAGCAACCCGACTCTAAGGAAAGATTCACCTATCATCAATAATAATCACTACGGGCCTGGCACCCTCTATGGGTATATGGCCCCATTCAAGATGGACTTGGATGTATTATATAACAATAGGTTTATATTGAATCTTCCTAAACACTACATTCCCCAAGTGTCTGTTTATCAGCCACGGGGTTCAGTGCTGGGCTTATCCCTGTTCGCTCGCCGCTACTAAGGGAATCCTAGTTAGTTTCTTTTCCTCCGCTTAATAATATGCTTAAATTCAGCGGGTAATCTCACCTACTCTGAGGTCGTAAAAGTTTTTAGAAGTATTAAAACAAAAATTTTTTTTATATATTATGTTTTTGTTATATTTTATAAGTAAACAATTTTCTTAATTATTCATACTCAAATTTTTTTAATATTATTATATAATATTATTTTTATATTTATCTAAAGAGAAGAAAATAAAAAATAAATAATTATATATATTAATTTTTTTCGAGTATATTGAAAATTTTATTACAAATAAAATATTCCATAACAAAATATTAATATATAATATTTTTGTTTATTCTTCTTTATTTAATATTTTAAAAATATATTATTAATATCATTTATTATTAATATTATTATTAACATAAAGTTTTATAATATTATATATAAATGATAAAAAATAATATTGATATATTAATTTAAAAATGTCGACAAATAATAAAAAATATATAAATTTTAAATGCTATTAAAAACATTTTATATTTATTTTTTTCTTATATTTGGCGTAAAACATTCATATATAAATAATTTTACATTTCTTTTATAAAAATTTTATTTATCAATTTAATTAAATATGAAAAAATAAATTTTCTTTTTTAATTATTGATAAATTTCTTTTTCATAAAAAAAATTTTATGTAAAATAATCTTTTATTATATTAATATAATGTATACGACCCTCAGCCAGATGTGGTCCGGGAACAGTATCCAAGGACCGCAATGTGCGTTCGAAATGTCAATGTTCATGTGTCCTGCAGTTCACAAGTTGACGCGCAATTAGCTGCGTTCTTCATCGACCCACGAGCCAAGTGATCCACCGTCCAGGGTAATCTTTTTAAATTTTAAATGTAAGTATTATTATTAATAATAATCTTTATTTTTAATATAAAAAATAAAATTATTAATTTATATATCTTTATAAATTCTTTTAAAATAAAAAAATTTTTCTAGAATATAAATTATATATTTTATTTTAAATATATATATATATAAATTAAAGATATTATGGTATTAATAAATATATACATAACATTTTTGATATTTTTGTTAGTGCTAGCTAGATA
>NW_025408140.1:7500-10000 GCF_905475395.1 Chrysoperla carnea
TTACAACCATGGTAGGCGCAGAACCTACCATCGACAGTTGATAAGGCAGACATTTGAAAGATGCGTCGCCGGTACGAGACCGTGCGATCAGCTTAAAGTTATTCAGAGTCACCAAATTAAACGATGCAAATTAAAATTTACACCGATTGGTTTTGATCTAATAAAAGCATTCCTTCCATCTCTGGTCGGAACTCTGTTTGCATGTATTAGCTCTAGAATTACCACAGTTATCCAAGTAAATGTGGGTACGATCTAAGGAACCATAACTGATATAATGAGCCTTTCGCGGTTTCACCTTAATTTGGCTTGTACTGAGACATGCATGGCTTAATCTTTGAGACAAGCATATGACTACTGGCAGGATCAACCAGGGAACTATTTGTATTTATAATATTAAATATATAATAATATACATGATATTTTTGTTTTCTTATTATAAGAAAAAAAATTTTCATACAATAATTATTAATATATAATAATATTATTACAATTTCATTTTAAATATCAGATGGTCTCACCCATTACTGATATAAATTTTTTTTTTTTTATATCTCTATTGTTTTAAAATTAATAGAAAAAACATATGAGATATATATATTATTATTAATTTTTTTTTTTTTCAAATATATATTTTATTATGTCATTTATATAATTTTTTTGCTTTTACAAAAAGAAATATATAACATGTTATTCATAATAAATATTATTGAATAAAAAAAAAAAAAAATAATTATGATTTTTGTCAGACCATCACCAAATGGGTCTTAAAATATTTCAAACATTTTCTCATACTCGTCGCTAGATTGAAAGCGTCATTTATTTTTTAATTTTATTTAAAAAGTTAATTTTAAATAAAAAACGTTATAATAACACTTAATATTCTCGCTTGGTATGAGGTGAGTCAATGTAATATTATTTATAAAAATAATTTTTATATAAATATTGTGTGCTCATATGGGAGTGTAAAGTTTAAAACTTATAACCCATGAACTTGCTTTGACAAAAAAATTTATATGTTATTCTATTTATAATCAATAATTTAATAAAAAAAAATTTTTTTTTAAATATTGATATAAAAAGATATACATATAGAGGTTTTTTTACAAAATTCTCATTAATTTTTTTACAAAAATAATAATACAATATTTAATATCAAAATAATCCAAACTGATTACCATCCAGACTATTATCAATATATATAAGATTGTATTATTATTCATTTCAATACATATTTATTAAAACTGAGATAAAATTTCATATATTAATAAATATGCATGTGTAAAAAAAAAAATTTTTATATAATAATTGAAAATGTTTTTGCTATTATTTTGTATACATACATTAAATAATTGATAACAATTTAATACAATGTACACCTAAAAAATAATAACAGCATATACATATTCGAAACATTACTAGCAAAAAAACCAAAATACAATATTAAATATCAAAATAAACCAAACTGATTACCATCCAGAATATTTTGAGTATATATATATATAATTTTGTATATTTTGCGTTCATGTTAATAAAATATATAAATGATACATATTTGAAAAGTGTTATTCTTCTTTCTGTTTTTTCGTAATATCATGGTGTCCATAGACATGCAAAAGCGTCATACCAAGCCATATACATACCTACACCACCTTTGTTGAATGATACACGAACAGTATGAAAATTAAACAACATATTCAATATCATTTTATATTATACTAAAATAAATGTTATTCTATTAAGAAAGTGTATATTTTTAAATTTGGCATTCATTACATAGTCAAAATACAATAATAATATAGATGATACATATACGATAATTGTTATTTTTCTTTCTGTTTTTTCGTGATATCATGGTGTCCATAGAATTGCAACGACGTCATACCAAGCCATATACAACTCTACACCACCTTTGTTGAATGATACACTTAGAGTATGAAAAATAAACAAATTATACTATATCATACTATATCATATATGTAAGACTGTTGAACATAATACCACAAAATACACTATTTCATATAGATATACATTCATTCTTGTCAACATAAAAGTACGTTATAAATGATACATATACAATAAGTTTTATTCCTCTTTCTGTTATTCCGTAATATCATAGTGTCCATAGAATTGCAACGACGTCATACCAAGCCATATACAACTCTACACCACCTTTGTTGAATGATACACGGACAGTATGAAAAATAAACAACCTATTCTATACCATTTAATATCATACTAAAACATGAAACAAATGTTATTCTATTAAAAAGTGTATTATTTTATTATATTTAGTATTCATTACACAGTCAACATACATAAATGATACATATACGATAAGTGTTATTCCTCTATCTGTGCATCCGTAATATCATAGTGTCCATAGAATTGCAACAACGTCATACCAAGCCATATACAACTCTACACCACCTTTGTTGAATGATACACGGACAGTATGAAAAATAAACAACTTATACTATACCATACTATATCATATGTGTGA
>NW_025408141.1:7500-15115 GCF_905475395.1 Chrysoperla carnea
TTTTTTTTTAAAAATTTTTTTCTTTAAATTTTGATTATTCTGTAAAGTTTATGATGTTTAAAGCCATTTTAAACATTATCATATTTTGAGTTTGAAGCACCGGGTGTAATGTCTTTAATATATATGATGGATAGTGCGTGTAAGTTAATGAGATGAATGTATATCTATGTATAACAGTGTATTAGTGGTATTACGTTCAGCAGTCTCACACATATGATATAGTATGGTATAGTATAAGTTGTTTATTTTTCATACTGTCCGTGTATCATTCAACAAAGGTGGTGTAGAGTTGTATATGGCTTGGTATGACGTTGTTGCAATTCTATGGACACTATGATATTACGGATGCACAGATAGAGGAATAACACTTATCGTATATGTATCATTTATGTATGTTGACTGTGTAATGAATACTAAATATAATAAAATAATACACTTTTTAATAGAATAACATTTGTTTCATGTTTTAGTATGATATTAAATGGTATAGAATAGGTTGTTTATTTTTCATACTGTCCGTGTATCATTCAACAAAGGTGGTGTAGAGTTGTATATGGCTTGGTATGACGTCGTTGCAATTCTATGGACACTATGATATTACGGAATAACAGAAAGAGGAATAAAACTTATTGTATATGTATCATTTATAACGTACTTTTATGTTGACAAGAATGAATGTATATCTATATGAAATAGTGTATTTTGTGGTATTATGTTCAACAGTCTTACATATATGATATAGTATGATATAGTATAATTTGTTTATTTTTCATACTCTAAGTGTATCATTCAACAAAGGTGGTGTAGAGTTGTATATGGCTTGGTATGACGTCGTTGCAATTCTATGGACACCATGATATCACGAAAAAACAGAAAGAAAAATAACAATTATCGTATATGTATCATCTATATTATTATTGTATTTTGACTATGTAATGAATGCCAAATTTAAAAATATACACTTTCTTAATAGAATAACATTTATTTTAGTATAATATAAAATGATATTGAATATGTTGTTTAATTTTCATACTGTTCGTGTATCATTCAACAAAGGTGGTGTAGGTATGTATATGGCTTGGTATGACGCTTTTGCATGTCTATGGACACCATGATATTACGAAAAAACAGAAAGAAGAATAACACTTTTCAAATATGTATCATTTATATATTTTATTAACATGAACGCAAAATATACAAAATTATATATATATATATACTCAAAATATTCTGGATGGTAATCAGTTTGGTTTATTTTGATATTTAATATTGTATTTTGGTTTTTTTGCTAGTAATGTTTCGAATATGTATATGCTGTTATTATTTTTTAGGTGTACATTGTATTAAATTGTTATCAATTATTTAATGTATGTATACAAAATAATAGCAAAAACATTTTCAATTATTATATAAAAAATTTTTTTTTTACACATGCATATTTATTAATATATGAAATTTTATCTCAGTTTTAATAAATATGTATTGAAATGAATAATAATACAATCTTATATATATTGATAATAGTCTGGATGGTAATCAGTTTGGATTATTTTGATATTAAATATTGTATTATTATTTTTGTAAAAAAATTAATGAGAATTTTGTAAAAAAACCTCTATATGTATATCTTTTTATATCAATATTTAAAAAAAATTTTTTTTTTATTAAATTATTGATTATAAATAGAATAACATATAAATTTTTTTGTCAAAGCAAGTTCATGGGTTATAAGTTTTAAACTTTACACTCCCATATGAGCACACAATATTTATATAAAAATTATTTTTATAAATAATATTACATTGACTCACCTCATACCAAGCGAGAATATTAAGTGTTATTATAACGTTTTTTATTTAAAATTAACTTTTTAAATAAAATTAAAAAATAAATGACGCTTTCAATCTAGCGACGAGTATGAGAAAATGTTTGAAATATTTTAAGACCCATTTGGTGATGGTCTGACAAAAATCATAATTATTATTTTTTTTTTTTATTCAATAATATTTATTATGAATAACATGTTATATATTTCTTTTTGTAAAAGCAAAAAAATTATATAAATGACATAATAAAATATATATTTGAAAAAAAAAAAAATTAATAATAATATATATATCTCATATGTTTTTTCTATTAATTTTAAAACAATAGAGATATAAAAAAAAAAAAATTTATATCAGTAATGGGTGAGACCATCTGATATTTAAAATGAAATTGTAATAATATTATTATATATTAATAATTATTGTATGAAAATTTTTTTTCTTATAATAAGAAAACAAAAATATCATGTATATTATTATATATTTAATATTATAAATACAAATAGTTCCCTGGTTGATCCTGCCAGTAGTCATATGCTTGTCTCAAAGATTAAGCCATGCATGTCTCAGTACAAGCCAAATTAAGGTGAAACCGCGAAAGGCTCATTATATCAGTTATGGTTCCTTAGATCGTACCCACATTTACTTGGATAACTGTGGTAATTCTAGAGCTAATACATGCAAACAGAGTTCCGACCAGAGATGGAAGGAATGCTTTTATTAGATCAAAACCAATCGGTGTAAATTTTAATTTGCATCGTTTAATTTGGTGACTCTGAATAACTTTAAGCTGATCGCACGGTCTCGTACCGGCGACGCATCTTTCAAATGTCTGCCTTATCAACTGTCGATGGTAGGTTCTGCGCCTACCATGGTTGTAACGGGTAACGGGGAATCAGGGTTCGATTCCGGAGAGGGAGCCTGAGAAACGGCTACCACATCCAAGGAAGGCAGCAGGCGCGCAAATTACCCACTCCCGGCACGGGGAGGTAGTGACGAAAAATAACGATACGGGACTCATCCGAGGCCCCGTAATCGGAATGAGTACACTTTAAATCCTTTAACGAGGATCCATTGGAGGGCAAGTCTGGTGCCAGCAGCCGCGGTAATTCCAGCTCCAATAGCGTATATTAAAGTTGTTGCGGTTAAAAAGCTCGTAGTCGAATCTGTGTCCTACACTGTTGGTTCAATGCTCGCATTGTTTAACTAGCATGTTATGTGGGACGTCCTACCGGTGGGTGGTACAGATTATGTATAAAGTATATTTTAGTGTTATTATTTATTTAATGCATTATATATATTTTTATTATGTAATTTGTCGTAAGTGTTTAACCGTTAAGAGCGGTGGCAGCCCCCAATTGCAATCCCGTCGCGGTGCTCTTAATTGAGTGTCGAGGTGGGCCGGTACGTTTACTTTGAACAAATTAGAGTGCTTAAGGCAGGCTCAAATTTTGCCTGAATATTGTGTGCATGGAATAATGGAATAGGACCTCGGTTCTATTTTGTTGGTTTTCGGAACTCCGAGGTAATGATTAATACGGACAGATGGGGGCATTCGTATTGCGACGTTAGAGGTGAAATTCTTGGATCGTCGCAAGACGGACAGAAGCGAAAGCATTTGCCAAAAATGTTTTGATTGATCAAGAACGAAAGTTAGAGGTTCGAAGGCGATCAGATACCGCCCTAGTTCTAACCATAAACGATGCCAGCTAGCGATCCGCCGAAGTTCCTCCGATGACTCGGCGGGCAGCTTCCGGGAAACCAAAGCTTTTGGGTTCCGGGGGAAGTATGGTTGCAAAGCTGAAACTTAAAGGAATTGACGGAAGGGCACCACCAGGAGTGGAGCCTGCGGCTTAATTTGACTCAACACGGGAAACCTCACCAGGCCCGGACACCGGAAGGATTGACAGATTGAGAGCTCTTTCTTGATTCGGTGGGTGGTGGTGCATGGCCGTTCTTAGTTGGTGGAGCGATTTGTCTGGTTAATTCCGATAACGAACGAGACTCTAGCCTGCTAAATAGACGTACTTTACCGGCATCTCAAGGCCCATCGGCTGTTTGTTTCCCATTTCATTCATTTTCATGTGTGTTATGTATTGTATTTATATATGCATGTATTTTTGAGATTTAACGATCAAGATTATATTTTGTATATATTGTGCTTTATGTTGCATATGTTATGGTGTATGGGTACGCAGTTTTTTGATGTGGTTTTTACTGCCGGCGTACAAATAATTCTTCTTAGAGGGACAGGCGGCATTCTAGCCGCACGAGATTGAGCAATAACAGGTCTGTGATGCCCTTAGATGTTCTGGGCCGCACGCGCGCTACACTGAAGGAATCAGCGTGTCCTCCCAGGCCGAAAGGTCCGGGTAACCCGCTGAACCTCCTTCGTGCTAGGGATTGGGGCTTGCAATTGTTCCCCATGAACGAGGAATTCCCAGTAAGCGCGAGTCATAAGCTCGCGTTGATTACGTCCCTGCCCTTTGTACACACCGCCCGTCGCTACTACCGATTGAATGATTTAGTGAGGTCTTCGGACTGGTACGCGGCAATATTTCTGATATTGCCGATGTTGCTGGGAAGATGACCAAACTTGATCATTTAGAGGAAGTAAAAGTCGTAACAAGGTTTCCGTAGGTGAACCTGCGGAAGGATCATTAACGATATATATAAAATATATTTATTTATATTTTTTGTATTGTTTTTAAATATTCCAAAAAATAAAAATATTATTGATAAGAAATATTTTTTTTAACAAAATAACATATTAATATGTAATTTTCTCAAAATATATAATAGTAATTATGTGTTAAAAGAGATTTATTTTGGTTATGATATCATATTAAAGTAATACGCCAAACTTTTTTTATACACATAATATATCTATACATATAATATAGAGAATATTATATAAATATTAATAATATATTTGTTACATATAAAATATTTTTATATTCAATATTATTATTATTATTAAACAATAATTATTAATAAAATCTATAAATAATTTCTCTTATAAAAAAGTGAAATTAAAAATAGAATATATTGAAATTATTTGTTTATATGTATATAATCTCTATTAAGAAAAATAAAATAAGATTATAATTGATATAATCTATATTTTTATTTTTCTATGTTATATAATAAAAATAAAGAAAACACAAGATAAAATTTTTTTAAAGAATAAAATTTATTTCAAATTTAAATTTCTTTATGTTTTGTCTTGATATTTCTTTTTTTTTATTAAAAGTTATTATGTTAAAAAACAAACCCATTTGTTTTGTACCATATTAATATTATATATATTTTTATGTAGAAAATAATTTATAAAAAAAAAATAAATACATTTCTATAAAATATACCAAATATTAATTATTATATCTAGCTAGCACTAACAAAAATATCAAAAATGTTATGTATATATTTATTAATA
This sequence comes from Chrysoperla carnea, assembly GCF_905475395.1. Classification (NCBI taxonomy): domain Eukaryota; kingdom Metazoa; phylum Arthropoda; class Insecta; order Neuroptera; family Chrysopidae; genus Chrysoperla; species Chrysoperla carnea. The sequence goes on from NW_025408141.1 coordinate 12,763, forward strand.
CCATAATATCTTTAATTTATATATATATATTTAAAATAAAATATATAATTTATATTCTAGAAAAATTTTTTTATTTTAAAAGAATTTATAAAGATATATAAATTAATAATTTTATTTTTTATATTAAAAATAAAGATTATTATTAATAATAATACTTACATTTAAAATTTAAAAAGATTACCCTGGACGGTGGATCACTTGGCTCGTGGGTCGATGAAGAACGCAGCTAATTGCGCGTCAACTTGTGAACTGCAGGACACATGAACATTGACATTTCGAACGCACATTGCGGTCCTTGGATACTGTTCCCGGACCACATCTGGCTGAGGGTCGTATACATTATATTAATATAATAAAAGATTATTTTACATAAAATTTTTTTTATGAAAAAGAAATTTATCAATAATTAAAAAAGAAAATTTATTTTTTCATATTTAATTAAATTGATAAATAAAATTTTTATAAAAGAAATGTAAAATTATTTATATATGAATGTTTTACGCCAAATATAAGAAAAAAATAAATATAAAATGTTTTTAATAGCATTTAAAATTTATATATTTTTTATTATTTGTCGACATTTTTAAATTAATATATCAATATTATTTTTTATCATTTATATATAATATTATAAAACTTTATGTTAATAATAATATTAATAATAAATGATATTAATAATATATTTTTAAAATATTAAATAAAGAAGAATAAACAAAAATATTATATATTAATATTTTGTTATGGAATATTTTATTTGTAATAAAATTTTCAATATACTCGAAAAAAATTAATATATATAATTATTTATTTTTTATTTTCTTCTCTTTAGATAAATATAAAAATAATATTATATAATAATATTAAAAAAATTTGAGTATGAATAATTAAGAAAATTGTTTACTTATAAAATATAACAAAAACATAATATATAAAAAAAATTTTTGTTTTAATACTTCTAAAAACTTTTACGACCTCAGAGTAGGTGAGATTACCCGCTGAATTTAAGCATATTATTAAGCGGAGGAAAAGAAACTAACTAGGATTCCCTTAGTAGCGGCGAGCGAACAGGGATAAGCCCAGCACTGAACCCCGTGGCTGATAAACAGACACTTGGGGAATGTAGTGTTTAGGAAGATTCAATATAAACCTATTGTTATATAATACATCCAAGTCCATCTTGAATGGGGCCATATACCCATAGAGGGTGCCAGGCCCGTAGTGATTATTATTGATGATAGGTGAATCTTTCCTTAGAGTCGGGTTGCATGAGAGTGCAGCTCTAAGTGGGTGGTAAACTCCATCTAAGGCTAAATATTACCACGAGACCGATAGCGAACAAGTACCGTGAGGGAAAGTTGAAAAGAACTTTGAAGAGAGAGTTAAAGAGTACGTAAAACCGTTCAGGGGTAAACCTGAGAAACCCGAAAGGTCGAAAGATGAGATTCATTTACTTTTTATCGTTAATCAACCAATTTGTACTAGCATGTGACAAAAATTTTTATTAGGAATTTATTTTTAGTAAAAATATATGCACTGCTGTATATTGTTAATTGTATGATAACGAGGTATGCACTTCTCATCTTGTAGGACGTTGCGACCCATTAAATATTAATCTATAGGCATTGGTGCGTTGATTAATGTACAATATTATTTTTTGATAATATTTTGTGTATGTTAAACGCCTATGTTTCTTGATTAATTGTTTGATGGTATTAATTATAAATTGATATTGAGTCGCGTTATTAACGCGTTCAGATCCACCACGAGTATAAATAGGTTTTTTTATTAAAACATATTATATATACGGATTTTATGCCGTTATATGATACTATTTAACTGTCAGTAGGTGTATGATAATGAACTGGCTCATTTTTTTTTATTAAAAATTTATCTGTCAGCGACGATATAGCTTTGGGTACTTTCAGGACCCGTCTTGAAACACGGACCAAGGAGTCTAGCATGTACGCAAGTCATTGGGAATAAAATATTTTTTCATCGAAATATTTATAAATTTTATGAAACCCAAAGGCACAATGAAAGTAAATATTATTTATATTTTTTTATAAATGATAAAAGGAGGATATATTTATATTATGTATTAAATATCGCACTCCTAGGGCGTCTTATATTATTATAATTTAGTTTTCGGATTATATTATAATAGAGGCGCACCTAGAGCGTACACGCTGGGACCCGAAAGATGGTGAACTATGCCTGGTCAGGATGAAGTCAGGGGAAACCCTGATGGAGGTCCGTAGCGATTCTGACGTGCAAATCGATCGTCGGAACTGGGTATAGGGGCGAAAGACTAATCGAACCATCTAGTAGCTGGTTCCCTCCGAAGTTTCCCTCA
>NW_025408142.1:2500-5000 GCF_905475395.1 Chrysoperla carnea
TTCCGTAGGTGAACCTGCGGAAGGATCATTAACGATATATATAAAATATATTTATTTATATTTTTTGTATTGTTTTTAAATATTCCAAAAAATAAAAATATTATTGATAAGAAATATTTTTTTTAACAAAATAACATATTAATATGTAATTTTCTCAAAATATATAATAGTAATTATGTGTTAAAAAGAGATTTATTTTGGTTATGATATCATATTAAAGTAATACGCCAAACTTTTTTTATACACATAATATATCTATACATATAATATAGAGAATATTATATAAATATTAATAATATATTTGTTACATATAAAATATTTTTATATTCAATATTATTATTATTATTAAACAATAATTATTAATAAAATCTATAAATAATTTCTCTTATAAAAAAGTGAAATTAAAAATAGAATATATTGAAATTATTTGTTTATATGTATATAATCTCTATTAAGAAAAATAAAATAAGATTATAATTGATATAATCTATATTTTTATTTTTCTATGTTATATAATAAAAATAAAGAAAACACAAGATAAAATTTTTTTAAAGAATAAAATTTATTTCAAATTTAAATTTCTTTATGTTTTGTCTTGATATTTCTTTTTTTTTATTAAAAGTTATTATGTTAAAAAACAAACCCATTTGTTTTGTACCATATTAATATTATATATATTTTTATGTAGAAAATAATTTATAAAAAAAAAAATAAATACATTTCTATAAAATATACCAAATATTAATTATTATATCTAGCTAGCACTAACAAAAATATCAAAAATGTTATGTATATATTTATTAATACCATAATATCTTTAATTTATATATATATATATTTAAAATAAAATATATAATTTATATTCTAGAAAAATTTTTTTATTTTAAAAGAATTTATAAAGATATATAAATTAATAATTTTATTTTTTATATTAAAAATAAAGATTATTATTAATAATAATACTTACATTTAAAATTTAAAAAGATTACCCTGGACGGTGGATCACTTGGCTCGTGGGTCGATGAAGAACGCAGCTAATTGCGCGTCAACTTGTGAACTGCAGGACACATGAACATTGACATTTCGAACGCACATTGCGGTCCTTGGATACTGTTCCCGGACCACATCTGGCTGAGGGTCGTATACATTATATTAATATAATAAAAGATTATTTTACATAAAATTTTTTTTATGAAAAAGAAATTTATCAATAATTAAAAAAGAAAATTTATTTTTTCATATTTAATTAAATTGATAAATAAAATTTTTATAAAAGAAATGTAAAATTATTTATATATGAATGTTTTACGCCAAATATAAGAAAAAAATAAATATAAAATGTTTTTAATAGCATTTAAAATTTATATATTTTTTATTATTTGTCGACATTTTTAAATTAATATATCAATATTATTTTTTATCATTTATATATAATATTATAAAACTTTATGTTAATAATAATATTAATAATAAATGATATTAATAATATATTTTTAAAATATTAAATAAAGAAGAATAAACAAAAATATTATATATTAATATTTTGTTATGGAATATTTTATTTGTAATAAAATTTTCAATATACTCGAAAAAAATTAATATATATAATTATTTATTTTTTATTTTCTTCTCTTTAGATAAATATAAAAATAATATTATATAATAATATTAAAAAAATTTGAGTATGAATAATTAAGAAAATTGTTTACTTATAAAATATAACAAAAACATAATATATAAAAAAAATTTTTTGTTTTAATACTTCTAAAAACTTTTACGACCTCAGAGTAGGTGAGATTACCCGCTGAATTTAAGCATATTATTAAGCGGAGGAAAAGAAACTAACTAGGATTCCCTTAGTAGCGGCGAGCGAACAGGGATAAGCCCAGCACTGAACCCCGTGGCTGATAAACAGACACTTGGGGAATGTAGTGTTTAGGAAGATTCAATATAAACCTATTGTTATATAATACATCCAAGTCCATCTTGAATGGGGCCATATACCCATAGAGGGTGCCAGGCCCGTAGTGATTATTATTGATGATAGGTGAATCTTTCCTTAGAGTCGGGTTGCTTGAGAGTGCAGCTCTAAGTGGGTGGTAAACTCCATCTAAGGCTAAATATTACCACGAGACCGATAGCGAACAAGTACCGTGAGGGAAAGTTGAAAAGAACTTTGAAGAGAGAGTTAAAGAGTACGTAAAACCGTTCAGGGGTAAACCTGAGAAACCCGAAAGGTCGAAAGATGAGATTCATTTACTTTTTATCGTTAATCAACCAATTTGTACTAGCATGTGACAAAAATTTTTATTAGGAATTTATTTTTAGTAAAAATATATGCACTGCTGTATATTGTTAATTGTATGATAACGAGGTATGCACTTCTCATCTTGTAGGACGTTGCGACCCATTAAATATTAATCTATAGGCATTGGTGCGTTGATTAATGTACAATATTATTTTTTGATAATATTTTGTGTATGTTAAACGCCTATGTTTC
>NW_025408142.1:10000-13507 GCF_905475395.1 Chrysoperla carnea
ATGATGGACACTTACATTCGGAATTCATATATTTAAAGAAATAATTTTGATTATTCAGATTCTATTAATATTAGCTATTGTAAATAATATTAATCAAATGAAAAGTTTTTAAATTGTTAGGATGTATTTAGCAAGTTATGCTTTCCATACATAAAATAAAAATATATTATGTATAAATAATATTAGTGCTTGTAAAAGGATTAAGATTAATAAAACTAGATATATACTCTTAATACAATAAAAAGTAATAATTTAAAAGAATGTAAAAATATTTATTTAGCTGATAAATTTAAAATGGATAATAAATTTTAAATTTTTATTAACTCTTATTTATTATATAATATTTATTTGTAATCCTTATGCAAAATAATATATGACTTGAACAACGTACATGGGGGCGTGTATACAATTAATAAATTTAGGTAGAGAAATATATTTTGAATCAATAATTTATAAGTTCACAACAGAATAGTCAGATTTTTATTGTCTATTAAATATTTTTTAGCGAATAACTATTATGTATTACTAGAATATAATAATAATTTTTTTTTTTTTTTTTTTTTTTTATGTTACTTGAATGGTGTATACGTTTACACGGTGAATGTAAAATCAATTAATCAATTTATATAGAAAAATATATTATGAATTAATTATAAATAAGTTCCAATAAAATAGCCTGATTCCCATTGTGTATTGAAATTTTTTTTTAACCAATTAACTATTAATGTGAATTTGTACAATAAAAATTTTGTATTAATTCTGTAAATTATTATATATATTTGCATTATACAGTATTTAGAAGCATTTAAATGGATAAAAATTTTTTAGAAAATCTACATATGTATCACATGTATTATACCGGTACCCTGTCGCAATATAACATGTACGATTTGTATATAAAATAAAATGAAATTTTTTCCCTAAAATTTTTTAATGAATCCCGAAAAATTCTATATATTTTACCTTTATATAGTATTTAGGACTATTTAAAAGGATAAAATTTTTTTCGAAAATCTACATATGTATCACATGTATTATACCGGTACCCTGTCGCAATATAACATGTACGATTTGTATATAAAATAAAATGAAATTTTTTCCCTAAAATTTTTTAATGAATCCCGAAAAATTCTATATATTTTACCTTTATATAGTATTTAGGACTATTTAAAAGGATAAAATTTTTTTCGAAAATCTACATATGTATCACATGTATTATACCGGTACCCTGTCGCAATATAACATGTACGATTTGTATATAAAATAAAATGAAATTTTTTCCCTAAAATTTTTTAATGAATCCCGAAAAATTCTATATATTTCACCTTTATATAGTATTTAGGACTATTTAAAAGGATAAAATTTTTTCGAAAATCTACATATGTATCACATGTATTATACCGGTACCCTGTCGCAATATAACATGTACGATTTGTATATAAAATAAAATGAAATTTTTTCCCTAAAATTTTTTAATGAATCCCGAAAAATTCTATATATTTTACCTTTATATAGTATTTAGGACCATTTAAAAGGATAAAAATTTTTTCGAAAATCTACATATGTATCACATGTATTATACCGGTACCCTGTCGCAATATAACATGTACGATTTGTATATAAAAAAAAAATATACATTTTTTTCTAAAAATTTGCATTAATTCCAAAAATTTTTTAATAATTTATTATAATTATTAATGTTTATTGAATAATTTATTATAATGCATAAATTTCATTTAATAAAATATGATAAAAGCAAAAAAAAATTTTTTTGGTCCCAAAATAAAAATTTTTAGCTGAAAAAAATTTTTTTTTTAAAATTTTTTTCTTTAAATTTTGATTATTCTGTAAAGTTTATGATGTTTAAAGCCATTTTAAACATTATCATATTTTGAGTTTGAAGCACCGGGTGTAATGTCTTTAATATATATGATGGATAGTGCGTGTAAGTTAATGAGATGAATGTATATCTATGTATAACAGTGTATTAGTGGTATTACGTTCAGCAGTCTCACACATATGATATAGTATGGTATAGTATAAGTTGTTTATTTTTCATACTGTCCGTGTATCATTCAACAAAGGTGGTGTAGAGTTGTATATGGCTTGGTATGACGTTGTTGCAATTCTATGGACACTATGATATTACGGATGCACAGATAGAGGAATAACACTTATCGTATATGTATCATTTATGTATGTTGACTGTGTAATGAATACTAAATATAATAAAATAATACACTTTTTAATAGAATAACATTTGTTTCATGTTTTAGTATGATATTAAATGGTATAGAATAGGTTGTTTATTTTTCATACTGTCCGTGTATCATTCAACAAAGGTGGTGTAGAGTTGTATATGGCTTGGTATGACGTCGTTGCAATTCTATGGACACTATGATATTACGGAATAACAGAAAGAGGAATAAAACTTATTGTATATGTATCATTTATAACGTACTTTTATGTTGACAAGAATGAATGTATATCTATATGAAATAGTGTATTTTGTGGTATTATGTTCAACAGTCTTACATATATGATATAGTATGATATAGTATAATTTGTTTATTTTTCATACTCTAAGTGTATCATTCAACAAAGGTGGTGTAGAGTTGTATATGGCTTGGTATGACGTCGTTGCAATTCTATGGACACCATGATATCACGAAAAAACAGAAAGAAAAATAACAATTATCGTATATGTATCATCTATATTATTATTGTATTTTGACTATGTAATGAATGCCAAATTTAAAAATATACACTTTCTTAATAGAATAACATTTATTTTAGTATAATATAAAATGATATTGAATATGTTGTTTAATTTTCATACTGTTCGTGTATCATTCAACAAAGGTGGTGTAGGTATGTATATGGCTTGGTATGACGCTTTTGCATGTCTATGGACACCATGATATTACGAAAAAACAGAAAGAAGAATAACACTTTTCAAATATGTATCATTTATATATTTTATTAACATGAACGCAAAATATACAAAATTATATATATATATACTCAAAATATTCTGGATGGTAATCAGTTTGGTTTATTTTGATATTTAATATTGTATTTTGGTTTTTTTGCTAGTAATGTTTCGAATATGTATATGCTGTTATTATTTTTTAGGTGTACATTGTATTAAATTGTTATCAATTATTTAATGTATGTATACAAAATAATAGCAAAAACATTTTCAATTATTATATAAAAATTTTTTTTTTTACACATGCATATTTATTAATATATGAAATTTTATCTCAGTTTTAATAAATATGTATTGAAATGAATAATAATACAATCTTATATATATTGATAATAGTCTGGATGGTAATCAGTTTGGATTATTTTGATATTAAATATTGTATTATTATTTTTGTAAAAAAATTAATGAGAATTTTGTAAAAAAACCTCTATATGTATATCTTTTTATATCAATATTTAAAAAAAAATTTTTTTTTATTAAATTATTGATTATAAATAGAATAACATATAAATTTT
>NW_025408143.1:0-12267 GCF_905475395.1 Chrysoperla carnea
CGATGTATACATTTTGACTTACTTGGATCAAAATTTCAATGATTTGTATAGTCATGACATTCTAGTTGAAAAATCGAAAATTTTCAAAAAATGTTTTTTCTATCGAAAAATGTCAAATTTGATCATTTTTGGCTTATTTATACTTAGTCCAGTCACAAACGACCTCTATGTATACATTTTGACTTACTTGGATCAAAATTTTAATGATTTGTATTGTCGTGACATTCTAGTTGAAAAATCGAAAATTTTCAAAAAATGTTTTTTCTGTCGAAAAAGGTCAAATTTGATCAGTTTTGGCTTATTTATACTTAGTCCAGTCATAAACGACCTCGATGTATACATTTTGACTTACTTGGATCAAAATTTCAATGATTTGTATAGTCATGACATTCTAGTTGAAAAATCGAAAATTTTCAAAAAATGTTTTTTCTATCGAAAAATGTCAAATTTGATCATTTTTGGCTTATTTATACTTAGTCCAGTCACAAACGACCTCTATGTATACATTTTGACTTACTTGGATCGAAATTTCAATGATTTGTATAGTCATGACATTCTAGTTGAAAAGTCGAAAATTTTCAAAAAATGTTTTTTCTATCGAAAAATGTCAAATTTGATCATTTTTGGCTTATTTATACTTAGTCCAGTCATAAACGACCTCTATGTATACATTTTGACTTAATTGGATCATAATTTCAATGATTTGTATAGTCATGACATTCTAGTTGAAAAATCGAAAATTTTCAAAAAATGTTTTTTCTATCGAAAAATCGAAAATTTGATCATTTTTGGCTTATTTATACTTAGTCCGGTCATAAACGAACTCGATGTATACATTTTGACTTACTTGGATCAAAATTTCAATGATTTGTATGGTCATGACTCTCATGTTGAAAAATCGAAAATTTTCAAAAAATTTTTTCTATCGAAAAATGTCAAATTTGATCATTTTTGGCTTATTTTTACTTAGTCCAGTCATAAACGACCTCGATGTATACATTTTGACTTACTTGGATCAAAATTTCAATGATTTGTATAGTCATGACTCTCATGTTGGAAAATCTATAATTTTCAAAAAATGTTTTTTCTATCGAAAAATGTCGAATTTGATCATTTTTGGCTTATTTATACTTAGTCCAGTCATAAACGACCTCGATGTATACATTTTGACTTACTTGGATCAAAATTTCAATGATTTGTATAGTCATGACATTCTAGTTGAAAAATCGAAAATTTTCAAAAAAAGTTTTTTCTATCGAAAAATGTCAAATTTGATCATTTTTGGCTTATTTATACTTAGTCCAGTCACAAACGACCTCTATGTATACATTTTGACTTACTTGGATCAAAATTTCAATGATTTGTATAGTCATGACATTCTAGTTGAAAAATCGAAAATTTTCAAAAAATGTTTTTTCTATCGAAAAATGTCAAATTTGATCATTTTTGGCTTATTTATACTTAGTCCAGTCATAAACGACCTCTATGTATACATTTTGACTTAATTGGATCATAATTTCAATGATTTGTATAGTCATGACATTCTAGTTGAAAAATCGAAAATTTTCAAAAAATGTTTTTTCTATCGAAAAATGTCAAATTTGATCATTTTTGGCTTATTTATACTTAGTCCAGTCATAAAAGACCTCGATGTATACATTTTGACTTACTTGGATCAAAATTTCAATGATTTGTATGGTCATGACTCTCATGTTGAAAAATCGAAAATTTTCAAAAAATTTTTTTCTATCGAAAAATGTCAAATTTGATCATTTTTGGCTTATTTATACTTAGTCCAGTCATAAAGGACCTCTATGTATATATTTTGACTAACTTGGATCAAAATTTCAATGATTTGTATAGTCATGATTCTCATGTTGAAAAATAGAAAATTTTCAAAAAATGTTTTTTCTATCGAAAAATGTCAAATTTGATCATTTTTATCTTATTTATACTTAGTCCAGTCATAAACGACCTCGATGTATACATTTTGACTTACTTGGATCAAAATTTCAATGATTTGTATAATCATGACATTCTAGTAGAAAAATCGAAAATTTTCAAAAAATGTTTTTACTATCGAAAAATGTCAAATTTGATCATTTTTGGCTTATTTATACTTAGTCCAGTCATAAACGACCTCGATGTATACATTTTGACTTACTTGGATCAAAATTTCAATGATTTGTATAGTCATGACATTCTAGTTGAAAAATCGAAAATTATCAAAAATTGTTTTTTTTCTATCGAAAAATGTCAAATTTGATCATTTTTGGCTTATTTATACTTAGTCCAGTTATAAAGGACCTCTATGTATACATTTTGACTTACTTGGATCAAAATTTCAATGATTTGTATAGTCATGACTCTCATGATGAAAAATCTAAAATTTTCAAAAAATGTTTTTTCTATCGAAAAATGTCAAATTTGATCATTTTTGGCTTATTTATACTTAGTCCAGTCATAAACGACCTCGATGTATACATTTTGACTTACTTGGATCAAAATTTCAATGATTTGTATAGTCATGACATTCTAGTTGAAAAATCGAAAATTTTCAAAAAATGTTTTTTTCTATCGAAAAATGTCAAATTTGCTCATTTTTGGCTTTTTTATACTTAGTCCAGTCATAAACGACCTCTATGTATACATTTTGATTTCCTTGGATCAAAATTTCAATGATTTGTATAGTCATGACTCTCATGTTGAAAAATCGAAAATTTTCAAAAAATGTTTTTTCTATCGAAAAATGTAAAATTTGATCATTTTTGGCTTATTTATACTTAGTCCAGTCATAAACGACCTCGATGTATACATTTGGACTTACTTGGATCAAAATTTCAATGATTTGAATAGTCATGACTCTCATGTTGAAAAATCGAAAATTTTCAAAAAATGTTTTTTCTATCGAAAAATGTCAAATTTGATCATTTTTGGCTTATTTATACTTAGTCCTGTCATAAAGGACCTCTATGTATACATTTTGACTTACTTAGATCAAAATTTCAATGATTTGTATAGTCTTGACTCTCATGTTGAAAAATCGAAAATCTTCAAAAAATGTTTTTTCTATCGAAAAATGTCAAATTTGTTCATTTTTGGCTTCTTTATACTTAGTCCAGTCATAAACGACAACGATGTATACATTTTGACTTACTTGGATCAAAATTTCAATGATTTGTATAGTCATGACATTCTAGTTGAAAAATCGAAAATTTTCAAAAAATGATTTTTCTATCGAAAAATGTCAAATTTGATCATTTTTGGCTTATTTACACTTAGTCCAGTCACAAATGACCACTATGTATACATTTTGACTTACTTGGATCAAAATTCAATGATTTGTATAGTCATGACTCTCATGTTGAAAAATCGAAAATTTTCAAAAAATTGTTTTCTATCGAAAAATGTCAAATTTGATCATTTTTGGCTTGTTTATACTTAGTCCTGTCATAAAGGACCTATTTGTATACATTTTGACTTACTTGGATCAAAATTTCAATGATTTGTATAGTCATGACTCTCATGTTGAAAAATCTAAAATATTCAAAAAATGTTTTTTCTATCGAAAAATGTCAAATTTGATCATTTTTGGCTTATTTATACTTAGTCCAGTCACAAACGACCTCTATGTATACATTTTGACTTACTTGGATCAAAATTTTAATGATTTGTATTGTCGTGACATTCTAGTTGAAAAATCGAAAATTTTCAAAAAATGTTTTTTCTGTCGAAAAAGGTCAAATTTGATCAGTTTTGGCTTATTTATACTTAGTCCAGTCATAAACGACCTCGATGTATACATTTTGACTTACTTGGATCAAAATTTCAATGATTTGTATAGTCATGACATTCTAGTTGAAAAATCGAAAATTTTCAAAAAATGTTTTTTCTATCGAAAAATGTCAAATTTGATCATTTTTGGCTTATTTATACTTAGTCCAGTCACAAACGACCTCTATGTATACATTTTGACTTACTTGGATCGAAATTTCAATGATTTGTATAGTCATGACATTCTAGTTGAAAAGTCGAAAATTTTCAAAAAATGTTTTTTTCTATCGAAAAATGTCAAATTTGATCATTTTTGGCTTATTTATACTTAGTCCAGTCATAAACGACCTCTATGTATACATTTTGACTTAATTGGATCATAATTTCAATGATTTGTATAGTCATGACATTCTAGTTGAAAAATCGAGAATTTTCAAAAAATCTTTTTTCTATCGAAAAATCGAAAATTTGATCATTTTTGGCTTATTTATACTTAGTCCGGTCATAAACGAACTCGATGTATACATTTTGACTTACTTGGATCAAAATTTCAATGATTTGTATGGTCATGACTCTCATGTTGAAAAATCGAAAATTTTCAAAAAATTTTTTTCTATCGAAAAATGTCAAATTTGATCATTTTTGGCTTATTTTTACTTAGTCCAGTCATAAACGACCTCGATGTATACATTTTGACTTACTTGGATCAAAATTTCAATGATTTGTATAGTCATGACTCTCATGTTGGAAAATCTATAATTTTCAAAAAATGTTTTTTTCTATCGAAAAATGTCAAATTTGATCATTTTTGGCTTATTTATACTTAGTCCAGTCATAAACGACCTCGATGTATACATTTTGACTTACTTGGATCAAAATTTCAATGATTTGTATAGTCATGACATTCTAGTTGAAAAATCGAAAATTTTCAAAAAAAGTTTTTTCTATCGAAAAATGTCAAATTTGATCATTTTTGGCTTATTTATACTTAGTCCAGTCACAAACGACCTCTATGTATACATTTTGACTTACTTGGATCAAAATTTCAATGATTTGTATAGTCATGACATTCTAGTTGAAAAATCGAAAATTTTCAAAAAATGTTTTTTCTATCGAAAAATGTCAAATTTGATCATTTTTGGCTTATTTATACTTAGTCCAGTCATAAACGACCTCTATGTATACATTTTGACTTAATTGGATCATAATTTCAATGATTTGTATAGTCATGACATTCTAGTTGAAAAATCGAAAATTTTCAAAAAATGTTTTTTCTATCGAAAAATGTCAAATTTGATCATTTTTGGCTTATTTATACTTAGTCCAGTCATAAAAGACCTCGATGTATACATTTTGACTTACTTGGATCAAAATTTCAATGATTTGTATGGTCATGACTCTCATGTTGAAAAATCGAAAATTTTCAAAAAATTTTTTTTCTATCGAAAAATGTCAAATTTGATCATTTTTGGCTTATTTATACTTAGTCCAGTCATAAAGGACCTCTATGTATATATTTTGACTAACTTGGATCAAAATTTCAATGATTTGTATAGTCATGATTCTCATGTTGAAAAATAGAAAATTTTCAAAAAATGTTTTTTCTATCGAAAAATGTCAAATTTGATCATTTTTATCTTATTTATACTTAGTCCAGTCATAAACGACCTCGATGTATACATTTTGACTTACTTGGATCAAAATTTCAATGATTTGTATAATCATGACATTCTAGTAGAAAAATCGAAAATTTTCAAAAAATGTTTTTACTATCGAAAAATGTCAAATTTGATCATTTTTGGCTTATTTATACTTAGTCCAGTCATAAACGACCTCGATGTATACATTTTGACTTACTTGGATCAAAATTTCAATGATTTGTATAGTCATGACATTCTAGTTGAAAAATCGAAAATTATCAAAAATTGTTTTTTCTATCGAAAAATGTCAAATTTGATCATTTTTGGCTTATTTATACTTAGTCCAGTTATAAAGGACCTCTATGTATACATTTTGACTTACTTGGATCAAAATTTCAATGATTTGTATAGTCATGACTCTCATGATGAAAAATCTAAAATTTTCAAAAAATGTTTTTTCTATCGAAAAATGTCAAATTTGATCATTTTTGGCTTATTTATACTTAGTCCAGTCATAAACGACCTCGATGTATACATTTTGACTTACTTGGATCAAAATTTCAATGATTTGTATAGTCATGACATTCTAGTTGAAAAATCGAAAATTTTCAAAAAATGTTTTTTCTATCGAAAAATGTCAAATTTGCTCATTTTTGGCTTTTTTATACTTAGTCCAGTCATAAACGACCTCTATGTATACATTTTGATTTCCTTGGATCAAAATTTCAATGATTTGTATAGTCATGACTCTCATGTTGAAAAATCGAAAATTTTCAAAAAATGTTTTTTTCTATCGAAAAATGTAAAATTTGATCATTTTTGGCTTATTTATACTTAGTCCAGTCATAAACGACCTCGATGTATACATTTTGACTTACTTGGATCAAAATTTCAATGATTTGAATAGTCATGACTCTCATGTTGAAAAATCGAAAATTTTCAAAAAATGTTTTTTCTATCGAAAAATGTCAAATTTGATCATTTTTGGCTTATTTATACTTAGTCCTGTCATAAAGGACCTCTATGTATACATTTTGACTTACTTAGATCAAAATTTCAATGATTTGTATAGTCTTGACTCTCATGTTGAAAAATCGAAAATTTTCAAAAAATGTTTTTTCTATCGAAAAATGTCAAATTTGTTCATTTTTGGCTTCTTTATACTTAGTCCAGTCATAAACGACAACGATGTATACATTTTGACTTACTTGGATCAAAATTTCAATGATTTGTATAGTCATGACATTCTAGTTGAAAAATCGAAAATTTTCAAAAAATGTTTTTTCTATCGAAAAATGTCAAATTTGATCATTTTTGGCTTATTTACACTTAGTCCAGTCACAAATGACCACTATGTATACATTTTGACTTACTTGGATCAAAATTCAATGATTTGTATAGTCATGACTCTCATGTTGAAAAATCGAAAATTTTCAAAAAATTGTTTTCTATCGAAAAATGTCAAATTTGATCATTTTTGGCTTGTTTATACTTAGTCCTGTCATAAAGGACCTATTTGTATACATTTTGACTTACTTGGATCAAAATTTCAATGATTTGTATAGTCATGACTCTCATGTTGAAAAATCTAAAATATTCAAAAAATGTTTTTTCTATCGAAAAATGTCAAATTTGATCATTTTTGGCTTATTTATACTTAGTCCAGTCATAAACGACCTCGATGTATACATTTTGACTTACTTGGATCAAAATTTCAATGATTTGTATAGTCATGACATTCTAGTTGAAAAATCGAAAATTTTCAAAAAATGTTTTTTCTATCGAAAAATGTCAAATTTGATCATTTTTGGCTTATTTATACTTAGTCCAGTCACAAACGACCTCTATGTATACATTTTGACTTACTTGGATCAAAATTTCAATGATTTGTATAGTCATGACTCTCATGTTGAAAAATCAAAAATTTTCAAAAAATGTTTTTTCTATCGAAAAATGTCAAATTTGATCAATTTTGGCTTATTTATACTTAGTCCAGTCACAAACGACCTCTATGTATACATTTTGACTTACTTGGATCAAAATTTCAATGATTTGTATAGTCATGACATTCTAGTTGAAAAATCGAAAATTTTCAAAAAATGTTTTTTCTGTCGAAAAATGTCAAATTTGATCATTTTTGACTTATTTATACTTAGTCCTGTCATAAAGGACCTATTTGTATACATTTTGACTTACTTGGATCAAAATTTCAATGATTTGTATAGTCATGACTCTCATGTTGAAAAATCTAAAATTTTCAAAAAATGTTTTTTCTATCGAAAAATGTCAAATTTGATAATTTTTGGCTTATTTATACTTAGTCCAGTCATAAAGGACCTCTATGTATATATTTTGACTTACTTGGATCAAAATTTCAATGATTTGTATAGTCATGATTCTCATGATGAAAAATCTAAAATTTTCAAAAAATAATTTTTCTGTCGAAAAATGTTAAATTTGATCATTTTTGGCTTATTTATACTTAGTCCAGTCATAAACGACCTCGATGTATACATTTTGACTTACTTGGATCAAAATTTCAATGATTTGTATAGTCACGACATTCTAGTTGAAAAATCGAAAATTTTCAAAAAATGTTTTTTCTATCGAAAAATGTCAAATTTGATCATTTTTGGCTTATTTATACTTAGTCCAGTCATAAACGACCTCGATGTATACATTTTGACTTACTTGGATCAAAATTTCAATGATTTGTATAGTCATGACATTCTAGTTGAAAAATCGAAAATTTTCAAAAAATGTTTTTTCTATCGAAAAATGTCAAATTTGATCATTTTGGACTTATTTATACTTAGTCCAGTCACAAATGACCACTATGTATACATTTTGACTTACTTGGATCAAAATTCAATGATTTGTATAGTCATGACTCTCATGTTGAAAAATCGAAAATTTTCAAAAAATTGTTTTCTATCGAAAAATGTCAAATTTGATCATTTTTGGCTTGTTTATACTTAGTCCTGTCATAAAGGACCTATTTGTATACATTTTGACTTACTTGGATCAAAATTTCAATGATTTGTATAGTCATGACTCTCATGTTGAAAAATCTAAAATATTCAAAAAATGTTTTTTCTATCGAAAAATGTCAAATTTGATCATTTTTGGCTTATTTATACTTAGTCCAGTCAAAAACGACCTCGATGTATACATTTTGACTTACTTGGATCAAAATTTCAATGATTTGTATAGTCATGACATTCTAGTTGAAAAATCGAAAATTTTCAAAAAATGTTTTTTCTATCGAAAAATGTCAAATTTGATCATTTTTGGCTTATTTATACTTAGTCCAGTCACAAACGACCTCTATGTATACATTTTGACTTACTTGGATCAAAATTTCAATGATTTGTATAGTCATGACATTCTAGTTGAAAAATCGAAAATTTTCAAAAAATGTTTTTTCTGTCGAAAAATGTCAAATTTGATCATTTTTGACTTATTTATACTTAGTCCTGTCATAAAGGACCTATTTGTATACATTTTGACTTACTTGGATCAAAATTTCAATGATTTGTATAGTCATGACTCTCATGTTGAAAAATCTAAAATTTTCAAAAAATGTTTTTTCTATCGAAAAATGTCAAATTTGATAATTTTTGGCTTATTTATACTTAGTCCAGTCATAAAGGACCTCTATGTATATATTTTGACTTACTTGGATCAAAATTTCAATGATTTGTATAGTCATGATTCTCATGATGAAAAATCTAAAATTTTCAAAAAATATTTTTTCTGTCGAAAAATGTTAAATTTGATCATTTTTGGCTTATTTATACTTAGTCCAGTCATAAACGACCTCGATGTATACATTTTGACTTACTTGGATCAAAATTTCAATGATTTGTATAGTCATGACATTCTAGTTGAAAAATCGAAAATTTTCAAAAAATGTTTTTTCTATCGAAAAATGTCAAATTTGATCATTTTTGGCTTATTTATACTTAGTCCAGTCATAAACGACCTCGATGTATACATTTTGACTTACTTGGATCAAAATTTCAATGATTTGTATAGTCATGACATTCTAGTTGAAAAATCGAAAATTTTCAAAAAATGTTTTTTCTATCGAAAAATGTCAAATTTGATCATTTTGGACTTATTTATACTTAGTCCAGTCATAAACGACCTCGATGTATACATTTTGACTTACTTGGATCAAAATTTCAATGATTTGTATAGTCATGACATTCTAGTTGAAAAATCGAAAATTTTCAAAAAATGTTTTTTTCTATCGAAAAATGTCAAATTTGATCATTTTGGACTTATTTATACTTAGTCCAGTCATAAACGACCTCTATGTATACATTTTGACTTACTTGGATCAAAATTTCAATGATTTGTATAGTCATGACAATCTAGTTGAAAAATCGAAAATTTTCAAAAATTGTTTTTTCTATCGAAAAATGTCAAATTTGATCATTTTTGGCTTATTTATACTTAGTCCAGTCATAAACGACCTCGATGTATACATTTTGACTTACTTGGATCAAAGTTTCAATGATTTGTATAGTCATGTAATTCTAGTTGAAAAATCGAAAATTTTCAAAAAAATTTTTTTTTTATCGAAAAATGTCAAATTTGATCATTTTTGGCTTATTTATACTTAATCCAGTCATAAAGGACCTCTATGTATACATTTTGACTTACTTGGATCAAAATTTCAATGACTTGTATAGTCATGATTCTCATGTTGAAAAATCGAAAATTTTCAAAAAATGTTTTTTTCTATCGAAAAATGTCAAATTTGATCATTTTTGGCTTATTTATACTTAGTCCAGTCATAAACGACCTCGATGTATACATTTTGACTTACTTGGATCAAAATTTCAATGATTTGTATAGTCATGACTCTCATGTTGAAAAATCAAAAATTTTCAAAAAATGTTTTTTCTATCGAAAAATGTCAAATTTGATCAATTTTGGCTTATTTATACTTAGTCCAGTCATAAACGACCTCGATGTATACATTTTGACTTACTTGGATCAAAATTTCAATGATTTGTATAGTCATGACATTCTAGTTGAAAAATCGAAAATTTTCAAAAAATGTTTTTTCTGTCGAAAAATGTCAAATTTGATCATTTTTGACTTATTTATACTTAGTCCTGTCATAAAGGACCTATTTGTATACATTTTGACTTACTTGGATCAAAATTTCAATGATTTGTATAGTCATGACTCTCATGTTGAAAAATCTAAAATTTTCAAAAAATGTTTTTTCTATCGAAAAATGTCAAATTTGATAATTTTTGGCTTATTTATACTTAGTCCAGTCATAAAGGACCTCTATGTATATATTTTGACTTACTTGGATCAAAATTTCAATGATTTGTATAGTCATGATTCTCATGATGAAAAATCTAAAATTTTCAAAAAATGTTTTTTCTGTCGAAAAATGTTAAATTTGATCATTTTTGGCTTATTTATACTTAGTCCAGTCATAAACGACCTCGATGTATACATTTTGACTTACTTGGATCAAAATTTCAATGATTTGTATAGTCATGACATTCTAGTTGAAAAATCGAAAATTTTCAAAAAATGTGTTTTCTATCGAAAAATGTCAAATTTGATCATTTTTGGCTTATTTATACTTAGTCCAGTCATAAACGACCTCGATGTATACATTTTGACTTACTTGGATCAAAATTTCAATGATTTGTATAGTCATGACATTCTAGTTGAAAAATCGAAAATTTTCAAAAAATGTTTTTTCTATCGAAAAATGTCAAATTTGATCATTTTGGACTTATTTATACTTAGTCCAGTCATAAACGACCTCGATGTATACATTTTGACTTACTTGGATCAAAATTTCAATGCTTTGTATAGTCATGACATTCTAGTTGAAAAATCGAAAATTTTCAAAAAATGTTTTTTCTATCGAAAAATGTCAAATTTGATCATTTTGGACTTATTTATACTTAGTCCAGTCATAAACGACCTCTATGTATACATTTTGACTTACTTGGATCAAAATTTCAATGATTTGTATAGTCATGACAATCTAGTTGAAAAATCGAAAATTTTCAAAAATTGTTTTTTCTATCGAAAAATGTCAAATTTGATCATTTTTGGCTTATTTATACTTAGTCCAGTCATAAACGACCTCGATGTATACGTTTTGACTTACTTGGATCAAAGTTTCAATGATTTGTATAGTCATGTAATTCTAGTTGAAAAATCGAAAAGTTTCAAAAAAATTTTTTTTTTATCGAAAAATGTCAAATTTGATCATTTTTGGCTTATTTATACTTAATCCAGTCATAAAGGACCTCTATGTATACATTTTGACTTACTTGGATCAAAATTTCAATGACTTGTATAGTCATGATTCTCATGTTGAAAAATCGAAAATTTTCAAAAAATGTTTTTTCTATCGAAAAAAGTCAAATTTGATCATTTTTGGCTTATTTATACTTAGTCCAGTCATAAACGACCTCGATGTATACATTTTGACTTACTTGGATCAAAATTTCAATGATTTGTATAGTCATGACTCTCATGTTGAAAAATCAAAAATTTTCAAAAAATGTTTTTTCTATCGAAAAATGTCAAATTTGATCAATTTTGGCTTATTTATACTTAGTCCAGTCATAAACGACCTCGATGTATACATTTTGACTTACTTGGATCAAAATTTCAATGATTTGTATAGTCATGACATTCTGTTGAAAAATCGAAAATTTTCAAAAAATGTTTTTTCTATCGAAAAATGTCAAATTTGATCATTTTTGACTTATTTATACTTAGTCCAGTCATAAACGACCTCGATGTATACATTTTGACTTACTTGGATCAAAATTTCAATGATTTGTATAGTCATCAT
>NW_025408144.1:12500-15000 GCF_905475395.1 Chrysoperla carnea
ATGTATCACATGTATTATACCGGTACCCTGTCGCAATATAACATGTACGATTTGTATATAAAATAAAATGAAATTTTTTCCCTAAAATTTTTTAATGAATCCCGAAAAATTCTATATATTTTACCTTTATATAGTATTTAGGACCATTTAAAAGGATAAAAATTTTTTCGAAAATCTACATATGTATCACATGTATTATACCGGTACCCTGTCGCAATATAACATGTACGATTTGTATATAAAAAAAAAATATACATTTTTTTCTAAAAATTTGCATTAATTCCAAAAATTTTTTAATAATTTATTATAATTATTAATGTTTATTGAATAATTTATTATAATGCATAAATTTCATTTAATAAAATATGATAAAAGCAAAAAAAAATTTTTTTGGTCCCAAAATAAAAATTTTTAGCTGAAAAAAATTTTTTTTTTAAAATTTTTTTCTTTAAATTTTGATTATTCTGTAAAGTTTATGATGTTTAAAGCCATTTTAAACATTATCATATTTTGAGTTTGAAGCACCGGGTGTAATGTCTTTAATATATATGATGGATAGTGCGTGTAAGTTAATGAGATGAATGTATATCTATGTATAACAGTGTATTAGTGGTATTACGTTCAGCAGTCTCACACATATGATATAGTATGGTATAGTATAAGTTGTTTATTTTTCATACTGTCCGTGTATCATTCAACAAAGGTGGTGTAGAGTTGTATATGGCTTGGTATGACGTTGTTGCAATTCTATGGACACTATGATATTACGGATGCACAGATAGAGGAATAACACTTATCGTATATGTATCATTTATGTATGTTGACTGTGTAATGAATACTAAATATAATAAAATAATACACTTTTTAATAGAATAACATTTGTTTCATGTTTTAGTATGATATTAAATGGTATAGAATAGGTTGTTTATTTTTCATACTGTCCGTGTATCATTCAACAAAGGTGGTGTAGAGTTGTATATGGCTTGGTATGACGTCGTTGCAATTCTATGGACACTATGATATTACGGAATAACAGAAAGAGGAATAAAACTTATTGTATATGTATCATTTATAACGTACTTTTATGTTGACAAGAATGAATGTATATCTATATGAAATAGTGTATTTTGTGGTATTATGTTCAACAGTCTTACATATATGATATAGTATGATATAGTATAATTTGTTTATTTTTCATACTCTAAGTGTATCATTCAACAAAGGTGGTGTAGAGTTGTATATGGCTTGGTATGACGTCGTTGCAATTCTATGGACACCATGATATCACGAAAAAACAGAAAGAAAAATAACAATTATCGTATATGTATCATCTATATTATTATTGTATTTTGACTATGTAATGAATGCCAAATTTAAAAATATACACTTTCTTAATAGAATAACATTTATTTTAGTATAATATAAAATGATATTGAATATGTTGTTTAATTTTCATACTGTTCGTGTATCATTCAACAAAGGTGGTGTAGGTATGTATATGGCTTGGTATGACGCTTTTGCATGTCTATGGACACCATGATATTACGAAAAAACAGAAAGAAGAATAACACTTTTCAAATATGTATCATTTATATATTTTATTAACATGAACGCAAAATATACAAAATTATATATATATATACTCAAAATATTCTGGATGGTAATCAGTTTGGTTTATTTTGATATTTAATATTGTATTTTGGTTTTTTTGCTAGTAATGTTTCGAATATGTATATGCTGTTATTATTTTTTAGGTGTACATTGTATTAAATTGTTATCAATTATTTAATGTATGTATACAAAATAATAGCAAAAACATTTTCAATTATTATATAAAAATTTTTTTTTTTACACATGCATATTTATTAATATATGAAATTTTATCTCAGTTTTAATAAATATGTATTGAAATGAATAATAATACAATCTTATATATATTGATAATAGTCTGGATGGTAATCAGTTTGGATTATTTTGATATTAAATATTGTATTATTATTTTTGTAAAAAAATTAATGAGAATTTTGTAAAAAAACCTCTATATGTATATCTTTTTATATCAATATTTAAAAAAAAATTTTTTTTTTATTAAATTATTGATTATAAATAGAATAACATATAAATTTTTTTGTCAAAGCAAGTTCATGGGTTATAAGTTTTAAACTTTACACTCCCATATGAGCACACAATATTTATATAAAAATTATTTTTATAAATAATATTACATTGACTCACCTCATACCAAGCGAGAATATTAAGTGTTATTATAACGTTTTTTATTTAAAATTAACTTTTTAAATAAAATTAAAAAATAAATGACGCTTTCAATCTAGCGACGAGTATGAGAAAATGTTTGAAATATTTTAAGACCCATTTGGTGATGGTCTGACAAAAATCATAATTATTTTTTTTTTTTTTTATTCAATAATATTTATTATGAATAACATGTTATATATTTCTTTTTGTAAAAGCAAAAAAATTATATAAATGACATAATAAA
>NW_025408144.1:17500-20000 GCF_905475395.1 Chrysoperla carnea
TTTTTTTAACAAAATAACATATTAATATGTAATTTTCTCAAAATATATAATAGTAATTATGTGTTAAAAGAGATTTATTTTGGTTATGATATCATATTAAAGTAATACGCCAAACTTTTTTTATACACATAATATATCTATACATATAATATAGAGAATATTATATAAATATTAATAATATATTTGTTACATATAAAATATTTTTATATTCAATATTATTATTATTATTAAACAATAATTATTAATAAAATCTATAAATAATTTCTCTTATAAAAAAGTGAAATTAAAAATAGAATATATTGAAATTATTTGTTTATATGTATATAATCTCTATTAAGAAAAATAAAATAAGATTATAATTGATATAATCTATATTTTTATTTTTCTATGTTATATAATAAAAATAAAGAAAACACAAGATAAAATTTTTTTAAAGAATAAAATTTATTTCAAATTTAAATTTCTTTATGTTTTGTCTTGATATTTCTTTTTTTTTATTAAAAGTTATTATGTTAAAAAACAAACCCATTTGTTTTGTACCATATTAATATTATATATATTTTTATGTAGAAAATAATTTATAAAAAAAAAATAAATACATTTCTATAAAATATACCAAATATTAATTATTATATCTAGCTAGCACTAACAAAAATATCAAAAATGTTATGTATATATTTATTAATACCATAATATCTTTAATTTATATATATATATATTTAAAATAAAATATATAATTTATATTCTAGAAAAATTTTCTTATTTTAAAAGAATTTATAAAGATATATAAATTAATAATTTTATTTTTTATATTAAAAATAAAGATTATTATTAATAATAATACTTACATTTAAAATTTAAAAAGATTACCCTGGACGGTGGATCACTTGGCTCGTGGGTCGATGAAGAACGCAGCTAATTGCGCGTCAACTTGTGAACTGCAGGACACATGAACATTGACATTTCGAACGCACATTGCGGTCCTTGGATACTGTTCCCGGACCACATCTGGCTGAGGGTCGTATACATTATATTAATATAATAAAAGATTATTTTACATAAAATTTTTTTTATGAAAAAGAAATTTATCAATAATTAAAAAAGAAAATTTATTTTTTCATATTTAATTAAATTGATAAATAAAATTTTTATAAAAGAAATGTAAAATTATTTATATATGAATGTTTTACGCCAAATATAAGAAAAAAATAAATATAAAATGTTTTTAATAGCATTTAAAATTTATATATTTTTTATTATTTGTCGACATTTTTAAATTAATATATCAATATTATTTTTTATCATTTATATATAATATTATAAAACTTTATGTTAATAATAATATTAATAATAAATGATATTAATAATATATTTTTAAAATATTAAATAAAGAAGAATAAACAAAAATATTATATATTAATATTTTGTTATGGAATATTTTATTTGTAATAAAATTTTCAATATACTCGAAAAAAATTAATATATATAATTATTTATTTTTTATTTTCTTCTCTTTAGATAAATATAAAAATAATATTATATAATAATATTAAAAAAATTTGAGTATGAATAATTAAGAAAATTGTTTACTTATAAAATATAACAAAAACATAATATATAAAAAAAATTTTTGTTTTAATACTTCTAAAAACTTTTACGACCTCAGAGTAGGTGAGATTACCCGCTGAATTTAAGCATATTATTAAGCGGAGGAAAAGAAACTAACTAGGATTCCCTTAGTAGCGGCGAGCGAACAGGGATAAGCCCAGCACTGAACCCCGTGGCTGATAAACAGACACTTGGGGAATGTAGTGTTTAGGAAGATTCAATATAAACCTATTGTTATATAATACATCCAAGTCCATCTTGAATGGGGCCATATACCCATAGAGGGTGCCAGGCCCGTAGTGATTATTATTGATGATAGGTGAATCTTTCCTTAGAGTCGGGTTGCTTGAGAGTGCAGCTCTAAGTGGGTGGTAAACTCCATCTAAGGCTAAATATTACCACGAGACCGATAGCGAACAAGTACCGTGAGGGAAAGTTGAAAAGAACTTTGAAGAGAGAGTTAAAGAGTACGTAAAACCGTTCAGGGGTAAACCTGAGAAACCCGAAAGGTCGAAAGATGAGATTCATTTACTTTTTATCGTTAATCAACCAATTTGTACTAGCATGTGACAAAAATTTTTATTAGGAATTTATTTTTAGTAAAAATATATGCACTGCTGTATATTGTTAATTGTATGATAACGAGGTATGCACTTCTCATCTTGTAGGACGTTGCGACCCATTAAATATTAATCTATAGGCATTGGTGCGTTGATTAATGTACAATATTATTTTTTGATAATATTTTGTGTATGTTAAACGCCTATGTTTCTTGATTAATTGTTTGATGGTATTAATTATAAATTGATATTGAGTCGCGTTATTAACGCGTTCAGATCCACCACGAGTATAAATAGGTTTTTTTATTAAAACATATTATATATACGGATTT
>NW_025408144.1:25000-27500 GCF_905475395.1 Chrysoperla carnea
ATGTATTTAGCAAGTTATGCTTTCCATACATAAAATAAAAATATATTATGTATAAATAATATTAGTGCTTGTAAAAGGATTAAGATTAATAAAACTAGATATATACTCTTAATACAATAAAAAGTAATAATTTAAAAGAATGTAAAAATATTTATTTAGCTGATAAATTTAAAATGGATAATAAATTTTAAATTTTTATTAACTCTTATTTATTATATAATATTTATTTGTAATCCTTATGCAAAATAATATATGACTTGAACAACGTACATGGGGGCGTGTATACAATTAATAAATTTAGGTAGAGAAATATATTTTGAATCAATAATTTATAAGTTCACAACAGAATAGTCAGATTTTTATTGTCTATTAAATATTTTTTAGCGAATAACTATTATGTATTACTAGAATATAATAATAATTTTTTTTTTTTTTTTTTTTTTTATGTTACTTGAATGGTGTATACGTTTACACGGTGAATGTAAAAACAATTAATCAATTTATATAGAAAAATATATTATGAATTAATTATAAATAAGTTCCAATAAAATAGCCTGATTCCCATTGTGTATTGAAATTTTTTTTTAACCAATTAACTATTAATGTGAATTTGTACAATAAAAATTTTGTATTAATTCTGTAAATTATTATATATATTTGCATTATACAGTATTTAGAAGCATTTAAATGGATAAAAATTTTTTAGAAAATCTACATATGTATCACATGTATTATACCGGTACCCTGTCGCAATATAACATGTACGATTTGTATATAAAATAAAATGAAATTTTTTCCCTAAAATTTTTTAATGAATCCCGAAAAATTCTATATATTTTACCTTTATATAGTATTTAGGACTATTTAAAAGGATAAAATTTTTTTCGAAAATCTACATATGTATCACATGTATTATACCGGTACCCTGTCGCAATATAACATGTACGATTTGTATATAAAATAAAATGAAATTTTTTCCCTAAAATTTTTTAATGAATCCCGAAAAATTCTATATATTTTACCTTTATATAGTATTTAGGACTATTTAAAAGGATAAAATTTTTTTCGAAAATCTACATATGTATCACATGTATTATACCGGTACCCTGTCGCAATATAACATGTACGATTTGTATATAAAATAAAATGAAATTTTTTCCCTAAAATTTTTTAATGAATCCCGAAAAATTCTATATATTTCACCTTTATATAGTATTTAGGACTATTTAAAAGGATAAAATTTTTTCGAAAATCTACATATGTATCACATGTATTATACCGGTACCCTGTCGCAATATAACATGTACGATTTGTATATAAAATAAAAATGAAATTTTTTCCCTAAAATTTTTTAATGAATCCCGAAAAATTCTATATATTTTACCTTTATATAGTATTTAGGACCATTTAAAAGGATAAAAATTTTTTCGAAAATCTACATATGTATCACATGTATTATACCGGTACCCTGTCGCAATATAACATGTACGATTTGTATATAAAAAAAAAATATACATTTTTTTCTAAAAATTTGCATTAATTCCAAAAATTTTTTAATAATTTATTATAATTATTAATGTTTATTGAATAATTTATTATAATGCATAAATTTCATTTAATAAAATATGATAAAAGCAAAAAAAAATTTTTTTGGTCCCAAAATAAAAATTTTTAGCTGAAAAAAATTTTTTTTTTAAAATTTTTTTCTTTAAATTTTGATTATTCTGTAAAGTTTATGATGTTTAAAGCCATTTTAAACATTATCATATTTTGAGTTTGAAGCACCGGGTGTAATGTCTTTAATATATATGATGGATAGTGCGTGTAAGTTAATGAGATGAATGTATATCTATGTATAACAGTGTATTAGTGGTATTACGTTCAGCAGTCTCACACATATGATATAGTATGGTATAGTATAAGTTGTTTATTTTTCATACTGTCCGTGTATCATTCAACAAAGGTGGTGTAGAGTTGTATATGGCTTGGTATGACGTTGTTGCAATTCTATGGACACTATGATATTACGGATGCACAGATAGAGGAATAACACTTATCGTATATGTATCATTTATGTATGTTGACTGTGTAATGAATACTAAATATAATAAAATAATACACTTTTTAATAGAATAACATTTGTTTCATGTTTTAGTATGATATTAAATGGTATAGAATAGGTTGTTTATTTTTCATACTGTCCGTGTATCATTCAACAAAGGTGGTGTAGAGTTGTATATGGCTTGGTATGACGTCGTTGCAATTCTATGGACACTATGATATTACGGAATAACAGAAAGAGGAATAAAACTTATTGTATATGTATCATTTATAACGTACTTTTATGTTGACAAGAATGAATGTATATCTATATGAAATAGTGTATTTTGTGGTATTATGTTCAACAGTCTTACATATATGATATAGTATGATATAGTATAATTTGTTTATTTTTCATACTCTAAGTGTATCATTCAACAAAGGTGGTGTAGAGTTGTAT
>NW_025408144.1:40000-52500 GCF_905475395.1 Chrysoperla carnea
TTTTTCGAAAATCTACGTATGTATCACATGTATTATACCGGTACCCTGTCGCAATATAACATGTACGATTTGTATATAAAATAAAATGAAATTTTTTCCCTAAAATTTTTTAATGAATCCCGAAAAATTCTATATATTTTACCTTTATATAGTATTTAGGACCATTTAAAAGGATAAAAATTTTTTCGAAAATCTACATATGTATCACATGTATTATACCGGTACCCTGTCGCAATATAACATGTACGATTTGTATATAAAAAAAAAATATACATTTTTTTCTAAAAATTTGCATTAATTCCAAAAATTTTTTAATAATTTATTATAATTATTAATGTTTATTGAATAATTTATTATAATGCATAAATTTCATTTAATAAAATATGATAAAAGCAAAAAAAAATTTTTTTGGTCCCAAAATAAAAATTTTTAGCTGAAAAAAATTTTTTTTTTAAAATTTTTTTCTTTAAATTTTGATTATTCTGTAAAGTTTATGATGTTTAAAGCCATTTTAAACATTATCATATTTTGAGTTTGAAGCACCGGGTGTAATGTCTTTAATATATATGATGGATAGTGCGTGTAAGTTAATGAGATGAATGTATATCTATGTATAACAGTGTATTAGTGGTATTACGTTCAGCAGTCTCACACATATGATATAGTATGGTATAGTATAAGTTGTTTATTTTTCATACTGTCCGTGTATCATTCAACAAAGGTGGTGTAGAGTTGTATATGGCTTGGTATGACGTCGTTGCAATTCTATGGACACTATGATATTACGGAATAACAGAAAGAGGAATAAAACTTATTGTATATGTATCATTTATAACGTACTTTTATGTTGACAAGAGTGAATGTATATCTATATGAAATAGTGTATTTTGTGGTATTATGTTCAACAGTCTTACATATATGATATAGTATGATATAGTATAATTTGTTTATTTTTCATACTCTAAGTGTATCATTCAACAAAGGTGGTGTAGAGTTGTATATGGCTTGGTATGACGTCGTTGCAATTCTATGGACACCATGATATCACGAAAAAACAGAAAGAAAAATAACAATTATCGTCCCAGCACTGGGGGGTGCTGCACCTTGCTGTAGTACTCAACAGAGGAGAAGCCAACTCCTACTGGGCGGGTCCCCAGGTGGCGGATAGGGGAATGCTCATCGGTCTGCACTACTCCACCGATGGGTAAGGAGCTTGCTCCTCCCGGACCAAATTCTTTTGTGCGCGTATCTGGCTGGCTGTTTCGGCGTGCGCACTGGTCGTGCCGGATCCCGGTGCCGTGTTGGCTTTGCGGTACCGTGGCGAAGGTTATTGTGCAATCTTAGGGTTGTACAGTCGAGGTGTGTCTCGTCGGAATGGTCATCGACGAGCTTCGGACCCTGGCCAGGAAGTGTGTGTTGAGCACAGGGGTCGGAACCTGTGTTGCTCCGAGCGGGTATACGGCGCGTCCGTGTATTCCGGCGTCGTTCCTGGTAACCCCAGGTGGCTGTTGGTCCCCTGAGTACAGGGGTGGAAGCTGGCGATGCCTACGGGATCGTCTGTCTTCCTGGGTGTACCCGTTACCAACAGTACCCGGCTCGCTCCCTCACACACGATGAGTCGATTATCTGATAATGGAACTAAATCCTCAACAGAAGCCAATAGAGAGCAAAAACGGGGAGGACATGTCACCGTCCGAAATTAGGGACCCGAGCAGCGTCTCGGTTAACACTGAACCGCACGGAAGTGGAGTGGTAGCTATGAGCAGCGATAAACCGCAAGCTCAGGTAGGCAGTCAAGCCACCCAGGAGGGAGCCGCCTCCAAAAAAAATGGACGCTGCTAGCAGACAGCAGCGAAAGAGAGAGAGGAAACGTCATATCAGACAGTTAAGAAACAAAGAATTTTTGTCAGTTGAGAGAGCAGAACCGGCACTGCCGAAGTTCATTGTCATTTCAAGGAAGGAGGGTGACTTTTCAAAAGTAAGCCCTTTCCTCATTGACAAGCTTCTTGCGCAACTTATAGGCAGCAAATTTGAAGTCAAGAAAATCAACGAGGGCCTATTAGTTGAATGTACGGTATCACGGCAAACTGAATATCTTCTAAAAATGACCCAATTGGGCGAATTTGAGGTAGATACCAAACCTCACGGCACACTCAACTCATCCAAGGGTGTGATAGTGTGCCGAGATCTACTCAACAGCACAATTGAAGAAATTAGAGAAGGTCTTAAATCACAGGGTGTGGTGGATGTTCGTCGCATGACTACCAAACGCGACGGCGAGGTTATGGAAACAGCCACCCACCTTCTTACCTTTAACACCCCGAACCTACCAAAAAACTATTAAGGCAGCCATACATCGCCTAGAGGTTAGGCCCTATATCCCGGCCCCAATGCGATGTTTTAAATGCCAAAGATTTGGCCACACCGCTTCCCGTTGTACTAAGGAAGAAATATGTGTGTGTGGAAAAGCAGTGCATGATGGTACTGATTGTCCTCAACCGGTCAGCTGCTTGAATTGCGGCGGACCGCACAACGCAAGATCTCGCAACTGCCCAGTATATAAACAGGAATTAACCATACAAGAGCTGAAAACCATTAATAAGCTAAGTTATATTGAGGCACGGAAGCAATATCTCTCTTCGCTTCCAAGGACACAATCAGGAGCCACCTACGCAAGTGTTAGCGCACCACCGGCTGCTCCTCCAAAAGATCTAGCTCAACAACTTGCCCCGATGATCTTCCAAATCATGGAAAAGATGACTCACGAAAAATTAAAGAACATAGTACCATCGATGGTACCAGCGTTGCCGCAGGGGCAAGCAAAAATCCCTGCAACTCCACCGACACCGGCTGGTGGACATTCTGTCCTGCCAAGCGGCGTCAAGAAACCTTCCCCTGCAGACATCGGATCTGCAGAGAAGTCACTTCCGGGCTCTTCAATAGAAAGGGCTCACCAAAGAGAGACCGTTGCCACTCAGGTCTCACCAAGACCCCGTCTACGTCGGTCGGTATCAACCGACAACATTTCTAGGGCACCAAGAGTGCTTGTGGATAAAGATGAAGATGACTCGAATATATCATCGGCCGAGTCAGAACCGCAAAGAAAGAGAGGCAGAAAAAAGGATGGTAGAGGTTGGCCGAAAGGTAAGAAACGAAGCTAATAACATGTAGCTTCGTTGTTCGTACGTTTTACCCACTACAATAAACATGTCAAGCAACATCATCCAATGGAATTGCAGAGGATGTGTCAACAATTTCGCAGGATTGAAAATGTTATTGGTTAAATACTCTCCTTTTTGCGTATGCTTACAGGAAACTCACTTTCGCCCCAATGAGGCGTTTAATCTCCGTGGGTACATTACCCATCGTCTGGATCAACAACCAGATATCCGACGAAGAGGGGGAGTTGGTTTGTTTATAGAGGAGAGCGTTTCCTTTGAAGCTCTGCAGCTGCAAACCACTCTTCAAGCAGTTGCCGTGAGATTCCGAACACCTACGGAACTCACGGTCTGCAATATTTACCTCGCTCCCAACCTAGATTGGCGGGTGGAGGACCTCTTGTCCTTAACAAGACAATTGCCACCCCCATACATAATTGTTGGAGACGTGAACGCCCACAATCACATGTGGGGAGGGAGAATATTGTCACCCAAGGGAAGACTCTTTGAGGAGTACATGAATCAGGCGGATAATGTCCTCCTCAATACTGGGGAGATGACTCATTTTAATGCCTCTAACGGCACTTTTTCTGCCATCGATATCTCGGTATGCTCGCCTGTGCTCGCACTACGCTTGTCATGGGAAACTGATCGGGACCTTCATGGAAGTGATCATTTCCCCATAAAAATAAATTTTGATATTCCTAAGGTCGAAGCGTCATCGCAAGAACGCTGGTGCACTGATCGGGCCAACTGGAGTCAGTACCAGTTACTAGTTAGGTTGCCCGACTCGTCTGCGTTTAACAGCATAGACGCGGAGATCGAAGGAATAAATAGATCAATATCATCAGCGGCACGGTTAAGTGTTCCGAGAACTAAAGGTGCGATTAAGCGTGCACGAATCCCTTGGTGGGATCAGGAAATCGCCACCCTTGTGTCGAACAAGAAAAGGGCACTTGGTCGAGTGAAGCGTCAGCCAAGCAATGCCAATATTATCGAGTTTAAAAAAGCTCGGGCATTAGCACGCAGAGCAATTTTGAATGCTAAAAGGCGATCATGGGAGAACTATGTCTCCTCCATTACCTCTGAAACACCTTCTTCGGAGGTCTGGAGAAAGGTACGGGCCATATCCGGTCGACCATCAACACCAGGGCCGAAATATCTGGCCGATAACAATGGTATTGTAGTAGCGGAAGAGGGTGGCATTGCAGATCTCCTTGCGGATCAATTTGAGAGTGTCAGTAAGACCTCAAATTACGATCCAGCCTTTGTCCGTATCAAAGCGGAGAAGGAGAGCTTTCCCTTGGACTTTTCTACCGAGAGGGTATTGGACTATAATCAGGACTTCACCATCGAGGAATTTCAAGAAGCACTCGATTCATCAAGTGACACATCGCCTGGACCGGATGATATCCCGTATGCCATGATTCGAAATCTTCCAGTTGAGCAGAAAGCAAAACTGGTGGATCTGTTCAACAGAATATGGCGCGGTGGTACTTTCCCGGATTCTTGGCGAAATGTTACAGTCATTCCTCTGCGGAAAGAGGGTAAGGATCCCTCATATGCTGCGAGTTATCGTCCAATATCCCTCACTAGCAGTGTTGGAAAACTTCTAGAGAAAATGGTGAACAACCGCCTGGTCTGGTATTTAGAGACCCACCATCTTATCTCTAGACATCAGAGTGGGTTTCGGAAGGGCCATTCCGCCATTGACCAGCTAGCCGTTCTCGAGGATGCTGTATTGGACAGTTTTATGTCAAGAGAGCATATGGTCGCCGTATTTTTTGACATCGAAAAGGCATATGACATGACCTGGAGATATGGTATCCTCGAGAGACTTTCGCTCTGGGGACTGCTGGGGACCTTGCCCACTTTCCTAACAGCTTTTCTAACCCCTCGAAGATGCAGGGTGCGGGTTGGATCAACACTCTCGAGGTCGTACACTACGGAAAACGGAATACCTCAAGGCTCAACCCTAAGTGTGACTCTCTTTTGCTGTATTATCAACCAAATCACCGCCACTATAAGTCCCCGTGTGGGGCGCTGCCTGTATGTTGATGATGTCACTATTTTCTATAGTGGAAGTAGTATGGATCTCATACAGGAGCGTCTGCAACGTGCCGTAAATAAGGTAGTGCAGAATGCGGCCAGAATCGGTCTGAAGATATCAACACCGAAAACCACATGTATGCACTTCTGTCGTAAGAGGCTGGAGCATGACGACCCTCAGCTCTTCGTTGGCCCTTCAAGAATACGTGTGGTGGACAGTGTTCGATATCTTGGTTTAATCTTGGATCGGAAACTATCTTGGAAACCCCATGTGAACTATTTACTAGGATCCTGTAAAAAAGCCGTCAATATTCTTCGCTGTTTGTCGAGCACCAAGTGGGGAGCGAACAGAGATGTCCTGCTAAGAGTCCACCAGTCCTTAGTACTGAGTAAGCTGGACTATGGATGTATGGTGTATTCATCTGCTTCGCAATCCACTCTAATACCACTCGACCGGATCCATAATCTTGGTGTGCGATTGGCCACAGGTGCATTCCGTACGAGTCCTATTCAGAGCGTTTTATGCGATTCGGGTTTGCCACCACTTTCAATCAGGCGACAACAGTTTACCTTGAACTATTGTTCAGGTATCTGGGCCAAGCCTTGGCACCCGAATTACAGGATCATCTTCGAAAAGCCTGAAAGGAATCTGAACATTTATAGGTCTAGACAATCAGCAAATAGACCGATGGCTGTTCGTGTCTTTGAAATCAGTGCTCAAATAAACTATGTATTTCCAAGAGTTCTGTGCATTTCACACAATGAAATCGCACCCTGGACTACAGTCTCACCTGTGCGACGTTTAGACCTAGTCGCACTGAAAAAGGGAGAGACAAGTGACGAGCGTTATAAAGGCGAATTCTACTCGATATTGAGTGAGTATCCGAACTCTCAGCGGATATACACGGATGGATCTAAGACGGAGACTGGGGTAGGAAGTGCTTTCCTGACCTTGGGTCAGACATACTCCTGGTCGATGCCAAAGTCCTGTAGTGTATATACCGCTGAATTGTACGCTATCTGGCAGGCACTTAGGTTTGCCGATCTCCAAGAAGGACACGATTTCGTTATCTGCTCTGACTCACTTTCAGCGCTTGTGGCATTGGGTGACCGTTGGTCCATGGATCCACTGGTCCAACTGGTCCTCAATGTTCATCACCACCTCAAGCGGAGTCAGAAGCGTATTGTGTTCATTTGGACGCCTGGTCATGTTGGCATCCTGGGCAATGAAATTGTCGATAACGCCGCACGACAAGCCGCAGTAGTAGCTACTGCAGACGATGTGAGTGTAAGGGACACCGATATAAAATCCCATGTGAAGCTTTTGCTTCATAGCAAGTGGCAAGATATTTGGAACGGGCTCAATGCGAAGTTGTTCACCATTAAGCCCTCAGTGACAAAGTGGAGTAATCCACTGAATCTGAGACGTATCGTAGACGTCGCCATCACGAGACTTCGCATTGGGCACACGTCGCTTACATCAGCATTTCTACTAACAGGAGAGCAGCAACCTGAATGTGCCACATGCGGGCGGCCCCTTACTGTTAGACATATTTTGATTACGTGCCCTCAATATCAAGCCATGCGCCAACAATGCGATCTGCGAGGAGGCTTAAGTCAAATCCTGGGTAACAGCGCCACCATGCTGCCCAGGCTGGTACAATTTTTAGAGCAATCAGGACTTTTGCGAAAACTGTGATAGTGTATAATCTCCTGTTTATTCCTTTTTAATTTTCTTTTTTTGTTGTTTTTATGTATTTTTTTTTTTTTTTATTATCTCTATTTTAAATTTGTATATTTATACTTACCTGTGATAATACATACTGGCTTGTTAATGCAGTGTTCTTTGAATAATTTTACTTTTGAGTTCTGTTAGGATGTGTTGTATGATTTTAAATGTCCTGTAAATGTTATAATTGTCACTGTTCTGTTTAGATGACATGGGCTGCTAATGATCTCAGTTATCGATGCGGCCCTAAAACCTAAAAAAAAAAAAAAAAAAAAAAAAAAAACAATTATCGTATATGTATCATCTATATTATTATTGTATTTTGACTATGTAATGAATGCCAAATTTAAAAATATACACTTTCTTAATAGAATAACATTTATTTTAGTATAATATAAAATGATATTGAATATGTTGTTTAATTTTCATACTGTTCGTGTATCATTCAACAAAGGTGGTGTAGGTATGTATATGGCTTGGTATGACGCTTTTGCATGTCTATGGACACCATGATATTACGAAAAAACAGAAAGAAGAATAACACTTTTCAAATATGTATCATTTATATATTTTATTAACATGAACGCAAAATATACAAAATTATATATATATATACTCAAAATATTCTGGATGGTAATCAGTTTGGTTTATTTTGATATTTAATATTGTATTTTGGTTTTTTTGCTAGTAATGTTTCGAATATGTATATGCTGTTATTATTTTTTAGGTGTACATTGTATTAAATTGTTATCAATTATTTAATGTATGTATACAAAATAATAGCAAAAACATTTTCAATTATTATATAAAAATTTTTTTTTTTACACATGCATATTTATTAATATATGAAATTTTATCTCAGTTTTAATAAATATGTATTGAAATGAATAATAATACAATCTTATATATATTGATAATAGTCTGGATGGTAATCAGTTTGGATTATTTTGATATTAAATATTGTATTATTATTTTTGTAAAAAAATTAATGAGAATTTTGTAAAAAAACCTCTATATGTATATCTTTTTATATCAATATTTAAAAAAAAATTTTTTTTTATTAAATTATTGATTATAAATAGAATAACATATAAATTTTTTTGTCAAAGCAAGTTCATGGGTTATAAGTTTTAAACTTTACACTCCCATATGAGCACACAATATTTATATAAAAATTATTTTTATAAATAATATTACATTGACTCACCTCATACCAAGCGAGAATATTAAGTGTTATTATAACGTTTTTTATTTAAAATTAACTTTTTAAATAAAATTAAAAAATAAATGACGCTTTCAATCTAGCGACGAGTATGAGAAAATGTTTGAAATATTTTAAGACCCATTTGGTGATGGTCTGACAAAAATCATAATTATTTTTTTTTTTTTTTATTCAATAATATTTATTATGAATAACATGTTATATATTTCTTTTTGTAAAAGCAAAAAAATTATATAAATGACATAATAAAATATATATTTGAAAAAAAAAAAAATTAATAATAATATATATATCTCATATGTTTTTTCTATTAATTTTAAAACAATAGAGATATAAAAAAAAAAAAATTTATATCAGTAATGGGTGAGACCATCTGATATTTAAAATGAAATTGTAATAATATTATTATATATTAATAATTATTGTATGAAAATTTTTTTTCTTATAATAAGAAAACAAAAATATCATGTATATTATTATATATTTAATATTATAAATACAAATAGTTCCCTGGTTGATCCTGCCAGTAGTCATATGCTTGTCTCAAAGATTAAGCCATGCATGTCTCAGTACAAGCCAAATTAAGGTGAAACCGCGAAAGGCTCATTATATCAGTTATGGTTCCTTAGATCGTACCCACATTTACTTGGATAACTGTGGTAATTCTAGAGCTAATACATGCAAACAGAGTTCCGACCAGAGATGGAAGGAATGCTTTTATTAGATCAAAACCAATCGGTGTAAATTTTAATTTGCATCGTTTAATTTGGTGACTCTGAATAACTTTAAGCTGATCGCACGGTCTCGTACCGGCGACGCATCTTTCAAATGTCTGCCTTATCAACTGTCGATGGTAGGTTCTGCGCCTACCATGGTTGTAACGGGTAACGGGGAATCAGGGTTCGATTCCGGAGAGGGAGCCTGAGAAACGGCTACCACATCCAAGGAAGGCAGCAGGCGCGCAAATTACCCACTCCCGGCACGGGGAGGTAGTGACGAAAAATAACGATACGGGACTCATCCGAGGCCCCGTAATCGGAATGAGTACACTTTAAATCCTTTAACGAGGATCCATTGGAGGGCAAGTCTGGTGCCAGCAGCCGCGGTAATTCCAGCTCCAATAGCGTATATTAAAGTTGTTGCGGTTAAAAAGCTCGTAGTCGAATCTGTGTCCTACACTGTTGGTTCAATGCTCGCATTGTTTAACTAGCATGTTATGTGGGACGTCCTACCGGTGGGTGGTACAGATTATGTATAAAGTATATTTTAGTGTTATTATTTATTTAATGCATTATATATATTTTTATTATGTAATTTGTCGTAAGTGTTTAACCGTTAAGAGCGGTGGCAGCCCCCAATTGCAATCCCGTCGCGGTGCTCTTAATTGAGTGTCGAGGTGGGCCGGTACGTTTACTTTGAACAAATTAGAGTGCTTAAGGCAGGCTCAAATTTTGCCTGAATATTGTGTGCATGGAATAATGGAATAGGACCTCGGTTCTATTTTGTTGGTTTTCGGAACTCCGAGGTAATGATTAATACGGACAGATGGGGGCATTCGTATTGCGACGTTAGAGGTGAAATTCTTGGATCGTCGCAAGACGGACAGAAGCGAAAGCATTTGCCAAAAATGTTTTGATTGATCAAGAACGAAAGTTAGAGGTTCGAAGGCGATCAGATACCGCCCTAGTTCTAACCATAAACGATGCCAGCTAGCGATCCGCCGAAGTTCCTCCGATGACTCGGCGGGCAGCTTCCGGGAAACCAAAGCTTTTGGGTTCCGGGGGAAGTATGGTTGCAAAGCTGAAACTTAAAGGAATTGACGGAAGGGCACCACCAGGAGTGGAGCCTGCGGCTTAATTTGACTCAACACGGGAAACCTCACCAGGCCCGGACACCGGAAGGATTGACAGATTGAGAGCTCTTTCTTGATTCGGTGGGTGGTGGTGCATGGCCGTTCTTAGTTGGTGGAGCGATTTGTCTGGTTAATTCCGATAACGAACGAGACTCTAGCCTGCTAAATAGACGTACTTTACCGGCATCTCAAGGCCCATCGGCTGTTTGTTTCCCATTTCATTCATTTTCATGTGTGTTATGTATTGTATTTATATATGCATGTATTTTTGAGATTTAACGATCAAGATTATATTTTGTATATATTGTGCTTTATGTTGCATATGTTATGGTGTATGGGTACGCAGTTTTTTGATGTGGTTTTTACTGCCGGCGTACAAATAATTCTTCTTAGAGGGACAGGCGGCATTCTAGCCGCACGAGATTGAGCAATAACAGGTCTGTGATGCCCTTAGATGTTCTGGGCCGCACGCGCGCTACACTGAAGGAATCAGCGTGTCCTCCCAGGCCGAAAGGTCCGGGTAACCCGCTGAACCTCCTTCGTGCTAGGGATTGGGGCTTGCAATTGTTCCCCATGAACGAGGAATTCCCAGTAAGCGCGAGTCATAAGCTCGCGTTGATTACGTCCCTGCCCTTTGTACACACCGCCCGTCGCTACTACCGATTGAATGATTTAGTGAGGTCTTCGGACTGGTACGCGGCAATATTTCTGATATTGCCGATGTTGCTGGGAAGATGACCAAACTTGATCATTTAGAGGAAGTAAAAGTCGTAACAAGGTTTCCGTAGGTGAACCTGCGGAAGGATCATTAACGATATATATAAAATATATTTATTTATATTTTTTGTATTGTTTTTAAATATTCCAAAAAATAAAAATATTATTGATAAGAAATATTTTTTTTAACAAAATAACATATTAATATGTAATTTTCTCAAAATATATAATAGTAATTATGTGTTAAAAGAGATTTATTTTGGTTATGATATCATATTAAAGTAATACGCCAAACTTTTTTTATACACATAATATATCTATACATATAATATAGAGAATATTATATAAATATTAATAATATATTTGTTACATATAAAATATTTTTATATTCAATATTATTATTATTATTAAACAATAATTATTAATAAAATCTATAAATAATTTCTCTTATAAAAAAGTGAAATTAAAAATAGAATATATTGAAATTATTTGTTTATATGTATATAATCTCTATTAAGAAAAATAAAATAAGATTATAATTGATATAATCTATATTTTTATTTTTCTATGTTATATAATAAAAATAAAGAAAACACAAGATAAAATTTTTTTAAAGAATAAAATTTATTTCAAATTTAAATTTCTTTATGTTTTGTCTTGATATTTCTTTTTTTTTATTAAAAGTTATTATGTTAAAAAACAAACCCATTTGTTTTGTACCATATTAATATTATATATATTTTTATGTAGAAAATAATTTATAAAAAAAAAATAAATACATTTCTATAAAATATACCAAATATTAATTATTATATCTAGCTAGCACTAACAAAAATATCAAAAATGTTATGTATATATTTATTAATACCATAATATCTTTAATTTATATATATATATATTTAAAATAAAATATATAATTTATATTCTAGAAAAATTTTTTTATTTTAAAAGAATTTATAAAGATATATAAATTAATAATTTTATTTTTTATATTAAAAATAAAGATTATTATTAATAATAATACTTACATTTAAAATTTAAAAAGATTACCCTGGACGGTGGATCACTTGGCTCGTGGGTCGATGAAGAACGCAGCTAATTGCGCGTCAACTTGTGAACTGCAGGACACATGAACATTGACATTTCGAACGCACATTGCGGTCCTTGGATACTGTTCCCGGACCACATCTGGCTGAGGGTCGTATACATTATATTAATATAATAAAAGATTATTTTACATAAAATTTTTTTTATGAAAAAGAAATTTATCAATAATTAAAAAAGAAAATTTATTTTTTCATATTTAATTAAATTGATAAATAAAATTTTTATAAAAGAAATGTAAAATTATTTATATATGAATGTTTTACGCCAAATATAAGAAAAAAATAAATATAAAATGTTTTTAATAGCATTTAAAATTTATATATTTTTTATTATTTGTCGACATTTTTAAATTAATATATCAATATTATTTTTTATCATTTATATATAATATTATAAAACTTTATGTTAATAATAATATTAATAATAAATGATATTAATAATATATTTTTAAAATATTAAATAAAGAAGAATAAACAAAAATATTATATATTAATATTTTGTTATGGAATATTTTATTTGTAATAAAATTTTCAATATACTCGAAAAAAATTAATATATATAATTATTTATTTTTTATTTTCTTCTCTTTAGATAAATATAAAAATAATATTATATAATAATATTAAAAAAATTTGAGTATGAATAATTAAGAAAATTGTTTACTTA
>NW_025408145.1:300000-382500 GCF_905475395.1 Chrysoperla carnea
TTATTATTTTATATATTATAGAAATTGAAAAAATAAATCATGTTTACTACGACAGTAAATTAGAAATACTATTTAATTTTTATGTGTTTTCTACATGGTACTTTGACTTACATAGGGACTTATATTATTGTGAATAATGATATAATTGAAAACCTTTATTTTTTATTTGATAGAATTATTATATTTTATCATTTAAATATTTATAATAAATACATTATTTTTATAAAGTAAAAAAATATGGCCGAAGAAAATTCTACAGCTGTTGCAGCAACTGCGGTTACTGCTGCTTCTACAACACCAACAAAAAAAGCAACAGCTTCTGGTGCTAAACGTACAAAACAACATTCAAAACCAACACATCCACGTACATCAGAAATGGTTGTTAACGCAATTAAAAATTTAAAAGAACGTGGTGGTTCATCATTACAAGCAATTAAAAAATATTTAGCTGCAAATTATAAAGTGGATTCTGATAAAATTTCACCATTTATTAAAAAATATTTAAAAGCTGCTGTAACTGAGGGAGCCTTGGTACAAACTAAAGGTAAAGGTGCATCTGGTTCATTCAAATTGGCTGCTTCCGCTTCATCTAATTCTTCAGCTAAATCAAAAGTATCCAAAAAAGAAAGTGGAGCAAAAGGTTCAGCAAAGAGTGCTAAAAGTAAACGGGCACCAAAAGAAAAGAAAGCCACAACTACATCATTGGCAGCCAAAAAGCCTAAAGCAAAAAAAGCGACTCCATCATCATCAACTGCTGCTAAAAAAGTTACTGCAAAATCATCAGCGGCATCAAAAAAAGCACCAGTTAAAGCAAAACCAGCAAAAAGTACAAAATCCGCTGCCAAAAGTAGCCCTGCTCGTAAACCGAAAGCACCAAAAGCTAAGAAAGCTTCTGTTGCCAAATCATCTCCTACAAAAATTAAAAAAGCAGCACCAAAAAAGAAATGATCTGTTACTTTAATAATATATTGAAATATTTCATTATTTTTGCTAAAAAATGAAAATAACATAGGCCTTAATACAGGCCACAAATTAATATTTGATAAGAGTAAATTATTTTTTGTATAAATATTTTATAAAATAATAGTTTAGAAACATTTGCCACAGTCAGTACCACGGATGGGTGGCCACTTGAGAATACTGTGTGCGGTTGCATTTTTATTTAAAATATATGGTATAATAAATAAGTATATATTTAAATTGATTACTTCATTGAAAATTTTAATAATATACTTTAATATTAATGATATTTATGAAAAATATATATTTGTAAAAATTTTCATTTATTACTGGCAACAGCCATACCACGTTGAAAACACCGGTTCTCGTCCAAACAAAATTCAAATAAAAATTACCAAAACCACCTATCAAAAATCCTAATACCACATCCCCAAAATGATAAACAGGTTTTTCCTCTCCTTTTCCTGTATCCTGAATCAAAACACAAAACCAAAAATCTCACTTGTAATAGACATTATCTCTTGCAACATTAATTTTCTAAAATTACCTTGTAATAAAAATAGCAAATTAGAGGATGAAAGCTTAACCAAGCTAATAACCTCCATACATTATATATGAATATTTTGAAATATTTACTTGCATTGTAAATTATATGTATATATTTTTGAATTAATAAAGATTTTATTAAATGTTAAAATGTTAATGGTTCTCGTCCGATCACCGAAGTTAAGCAACATTGGGCACAGTCAGTACTTGGATGGGTGACCGCTTGGGAACACTGTGTGCGGTTGCCTTTTTATATTAAAAATATATATTATTTTTCTTCTTTTCTTTTTTTTTACACACCATATATAAATATATGTTATTTAGAAATGTAAACCTTTTATATTATTCGTCAACAAATAAATATTATTTTTTGTATAAAATTTTATTGCATTTATAACTCATATCATGGTTACTTTAAAGCGAGAAGTTTTTTTAATATTTCAAATGAATATAAAATAATATAAATTTTATGAAATTTATTTATTTTTAGAAATAGCAATCGCTTATAATTATAACAAAATTTTAATAATGTTTAATTTTATTTCAATAATTTATATATATATATATATATATATATTTTTTAATAAAAATAATATACTCTTATTTAATAATATATGTTGGTCCTATATATAGGACCGAAAATATTTCTTATTTGTTTTTTTTTTTTTAAATTGTCATTTAAAACGCTTATGCACGTTCTCCACGAATACGTCTTGCCAATTGTATATCCTTAGGCATAATTGTAACACGCTTTGCATGAATTGCGCATAAATTGGTATCTTCAAATAAACCTACTAAATAGGCTTCACTAGCTTCTTGTAATGCCATAACAGCTGAACTTTGGAAACGTAAATCGGTTTTAAAATCTTGTGCAATTTCACGTACTAAACGTTGGAATGGTAATTTACGAATTAACAATTCAGTACTTTTTTGATAACGACGAATTTCTCGTAAAGCTACTGTACCAGGACGATATCTGTGTGGTTTTTTTACTCCACCAGTTGCTGGTGCACTTTTACGTGCAGCTTTCGTTGCTAATTGTTTTCTTGGTGCTTTACCACCAGTTGATTTACGTGCAGTTTGCTTGGTTCTAGCCATTTTCAAATAATAATGTTTTTACAAAAAAACACACAATTTTAAAAATTATATTCGACAATTTGATACTACAAAGTCAAATGTTTAAATGCGAAATAAATGTGTTGTATTTATATTTATATGAAATTTCAAAATTTTTGTTGTCATATCCTATTGGATAGCTATCAGAGTATGGACTAATCAAATTGTATAGGCGTGGCTTAAAAAATCTTTAATGCTTTATATAAAAAGGCACAATTGTACCGGCGCTCACATACATTACAATACTTGTGAGGTTAACACACGTGTTATCCGTTCGTTAAAATATTGTAAATAATTTTTTATTAAAATGACTGGCAGAGGAAAAGGTGGAAAGGGTCTTGGAAAAGGGGGTGCAAAACGTCATA
The DNA here is from genome assembly GCF_905475395.1 of Chrysoperla carnea. Lineage (NCBI taxonomy): Eukaryota > Metazoa > Arthropoda > Insecta > Neuroptera > Chrysopidae > Chrysoperla > Chrysoperla carnea. Next base: position 302,988 of record NW_025408145.1, read on the forward strand.
GAAAAGTTTTGCGTGATAATATCCAAGGTATTACAAAACCTGCAATTCGTCGTTTAGCACGACGAGGTGGAGTAAAACGTATCTCTGGTTTAATTTATGAAGAAACACGTGGTGTACTTAAAGTATTCCTTGAAAATGTTATTCGGGATGCTGTTACATATACTGAACACGCAAAACGTAAAACAGTTACAGCTATGGATGTTGTATATGCATTAAAACGACAAGGTCGTACTTTGTATGGTTTTGGAGGTTAAGAAAATATAATAATTTACTTAAAATATTTAGTAAATTTATTAAAGAATATTTAATACATCCGATAAATTTAAACAGGCTTTCCTTTTTGGGAAGCCACTAATTTTATTTATATAAGAGTAAATAAATTTGTTAATAAATATAACATATTATATAATTTGTTTACAACAAATTATTTTGTTTATAACATACATTACCAAATATTTTTATTTATTTTTTTTTTTTATTGTAATATATCTGCAATAATAAATTATAATTTGTATATTATCTATTTTATTTTACAATAACTTATTGAATTTTTGAAAAAATTTTATTATAAATTAATATACTATTATATTTTTTATATATACAAGTTAAGAGTAACAAGTATCGATAGGAGATTATCGAATTTATAACTAATAAAACATTTCGCCTTAATCAAAGAAAATAAAGATTTTGCTATACCATTTTTTATACTTTCAATAAATAATTTATTATTAAATTTTTATTATTTCATTTATTTTTTAAAATTATTAAAAATATTTTTCTAATAATTATAAGCGTACATAAACAAGTAGTAAATGTAAAATGAAAATAATAAAGGTAATGTAATGCATTTGCATTACACTGATTTACGATATATATTCCGCGATATCCTTTATTATATTTAAAATTAATAATATTGATATACTAATAATAGATATATTCAAGCTATTAATATATAAAATTTTATATTAAATATGATATTAATAATTGTTTATTTTATTTTTTTGTATATATAAAAATAATTTACTCTTATTTAAAAAATTTGATGGCTCTCTTAAAAAGAGAGCCGTTTTTATATGTTGATGTATTTTTATGTTATCAATTAAATAATATTTTCGATTTATTTATTTTGAACTTGTATATTTTGTAACAGCTTTAGTACCTTCACTAACAGCGTGCTTTGCCAATTCACCAGGTAATAATAATCGAACTGCGGTTTGAATTTCCCGACTTGTGATTGTTGAACGTTTATTATAATGTGCTAAACGTGATGCTTCAGCAGCAATACGTTCAAAAATATCATTAACAAAACTGTTCATGATACTCATAGCTTTACTAGAGATACCAGTATCAGGATGCACTTGTTTTAATACTTTGTAAATGTAAATTGCATATGATTCCTTGCGCTTCCTCTTCTTTTTCTTATCACTCTTTGATATATTTTTTTGAGCTTTGCCAGCTTTTTTTGCTGCTTTTCCACTTGTTTTTGGTGGCATTGTTACAAACAATTAATATACACAGATAGTTACAGAACACCAGTCAGTATATGTATGAGCGTGTCGTGTATACAACTAGCGTATTATATACGCGAAGATGGATATAACAATAAAAATGAATACTACTCTCTGATTGGCTGAAAATAATACTATAAGGTGATTGGTTTATTTTTAAAGTTTTATATTTTATAAATATTATAAATTAAAATACCCAAATAACATTTTAAACATTTATGTTACAATCCCCGTAACGTACACATCTGTGTGATTATATTTACAAAAAAAAGTATTAATTAAATAAATTTATTCGCTATGTCTGGACGAGGTAAAGGTGGTAAAGTAAAGGGAAAGGCAAAGTCAAGATCAAGCCGAGCAGGATTACAATTTCCTGTTGGAAGAATTCACAGATTATTACGAAAAGGAAATTATGCTGAACGAGTAGGTGCTGGTGCCCCAGTATATTTGGCTGCTGTTATGGAATATTTGGCTGCAGAAGTTCTCGAGTTAGCTGGTAATGCTGCCCGTGATAACAAAAAAACACGTATCATTCCACGTCATTTACAATTGGCAATTCGTAATGATGAAGAATTAAATAAATTATTATCTGGTGTAACAATTGCTCAAGGTGGTGTATTACCAAACATTCAAGCAGTGTTATTACCAAAGAAAACTGAAAAGAAAGCATAAATTAAAAACATTGCATTAATTTTTATAATAATAATACATCGATCATAGGCCTTTTAATAAAAGGCCACAAATTTATTTAAAATAAGAGTAAAAATTATTTTTATAAATAATATATTATAATATTTTTTTAAAGAATCAATTTAAATAATTATAAATTAATGATTCTTTTTTTTTTTTCTTTTTTTATATGTTATTATGGAAATAATTCATCATATTATGATGACATTTAGGTAACATATTATAAGAATATTCATAAAATATTATCAAAATAATATTGTATTATGATGATATTTAGACAAAATATTATAAGAATATACACAAAATATTATCAAAATAATATCATTAGATAACAAAACTGTTCATGATACTCATACCTTTACTAGAGATAAAAGTATCAGGATGCACTTGTATTAATACATATTATCACAACATCACAAAATATTTTTTAAAAGGAAAAATTTTTTTAAAATTATTATAAAATTTGATTGAATTAAATTTCAATTTATTTTTTTAATAATTAAAGAAAAAAAAAAAAAAAGCATATAAACTTTCTATTGAAAATGTTATTTTAAACTAGATGGCCAAGTGAACTTCGTTACACAAACAATATATGACGTATTCGTTATTTAAATAATCAGTATCCTTTGATATTATATCAATACGTTACTCTCTTCTTTTGATACATATTAATAAAATTTCAATTTATAAGATTTTATGTCAATTATATAAATAATATTATAAATTTTCTAAATACATAAGTTAAGTAACAAAAAATTTGAATAACAAGATAAATTTATATATTATGTTTTAATACTCGATACTATAATATATCGCATCCGTTACCAATTATTCGGTATCCTTTGATTTATACACAGAATGAACTAAAAATATATATCAAATTTATTTTATTTATTTATATATTTAATATTATTATTATTATTTTATATTACAAAGTTTCTTAACGAAGCTTACAATGATTTCTCATATCGTACTTAACAAAATTATTTAGATCATATAAAATTTAAATTGTTAAAAAATTTGTATATTTATTATTATTATTATTTATTTTTATTAAAATTACATAACATAAAATTAATAATATTTTAATAATTATATAAATTAATTCTTATTTAAAATAATCTTATATTAATCTCAACAAATACTCTAATAATATATTTTGTCATAAATTTTTTTATATTTAAAATAAATATTATAATATATAAATACTTATATCAGTATAAAATTTCTTTATATAATTATGAAAAAATTAATTTAATAGTTAATTATTGATATTAATGCATAAATAAAAGTATTTTCTAATGAAATATATTTTGTCAATGTTCGATTAACACATTTCATAATAATACGTTTTCATTATTGACAAAAAAAGTTTTTCTAAAAATGAAATCTTATACTATAATATATATATTTATATATTAAATTTTTTAATTATTTATATACTAATAATTTATAATAAATCGATATTAAATAAAAAATAAAAATATATACTTTTTAAGTTTACCTTAAAAATATTATTGTTTTGTATGATTGAAATAATTAATATTAAACTATGTTTATTAATAATTGTTAATAAAAAAATTAAATATATTTTAATTTATAAAATAAATATTATTATTAAATTTATAATTTATTATTTTATATATTATAGAAATTGAAAAAATAAATCATGTTTACTACGACAGTAAATTAGAAATACTATTTAATTTTTATGTGTTTTCTACATGGTACTTTGACTTACATAGGGACTTATATTATTGTGAATAATGATATAATTGAAAACCTTTATTTTTTATTTGATAGAATTATTATATTTTATCATTTAAATATTTATAATAAATACATTATTTTTATAAAGTAAAAAAATATGGCCGAAGAAAATTCTACAGCTGTTGCAGCAACTGCGGTTACTGCTGCTTCTACAACACCAACAAAAAAAGCAACAGCTTCTGGTGCTAAACGTACAAAACAACATTCAAAACCAACACATCCACGTACATCAGAAATGGTTGTTAACGCAATTAAAAATTTAAAAGAACGTGGTGGTTCATCATTACAAGCAATTAAAAAATATTTAGCTGCAAATTATAAAGTGGATTCTGATAAAATTTCACCATTTATTAAAAAATATTTAAAAGCTGCTGTAACTGAGGGAGCCTTGGTACAAACTAAAGGTAAAGGTGCATCTGGTTCATTCAAATTGGCTGCTTCCGCTTCATCTAATTCTTCAGCTAAATCAAAAGTATCCAAAAAAGAAAGTGGAGCAAAAGGTTCAGCAAAGAGTGCTAAAAGTAAACGGGCACCAAAAGAAAAGAAAGCCACAACTACATCATTGGCAGCCAAAAAGCCTAAAGCAAAAAAAGCGACTCCATCATCATCAACTGCTGCTAAAAAAGTTACTGCAAAATCATCAGCGGCATCAAAAAAAGCACCAGTTAAAGCAAAACCAGCAAAAAGTACAAAATCCGCTGCCAAAAGTAGCCCTGCTCGTAAACCGAAAGCACCAAAAGCTAAGAAAGCTTCTGTTGCCAAATCATCTCCTACAAAAATTAAAAAAGCAGCACCAAAAAAGAAATGATCTGTTACTTTAATAATATATTGAAATATTTCATTATTTTTGCTAAAAAATGAAAATAACATAGGCCTTAATACAGGCCACAAATTAATATTTGATAAGAGTAAATTATTTTTTGTATAAATATTTTATAAAATAATAGTTTAGAAACATTTGCCACAGTCAGTACCACGGATGGGTGGCCACTTGAGAATACTGTGTGCGGTTGCATTTTTATTTAAAATATATGGTATAATAAATAAGTATATATTTAAATTGATTACTTCATTGAAAATTTTAATAATATACTTTAATATTAATGATATTTATGAAAAATATATATTTGTAAAAATTTTCATTTATTACTGGCAACAGCCATACCACGTTGAAAACACCGGTTCTCGTCCATTATCTGTACAGCGTTCATACCGTACAGTACAGTGAATTGTTGAAGCAAATTATTGTATAATTACATTCAAAGCGAAAACAATTTCATACACACACCTACAGAACAAGTTAAATCAAATATAAAAAAGTATAAAAACAAACTATAAAATAAGTGACGGGCGTAGCCAAACAAAAAAAAGGGGGCGACCTAGTCGCTCCCCTGCTATCACTAAAGTTTTAAAAGTGCAACCCGATGACGTCGGAATACAACAAAGCACCGAAGAAGAAGCCAACAAAATAGAAAAAATAGTTAGTGAAAATAGCGAGAACACAAGTGCATTGCCTCCAAGAATGGAAAACCAAAACAAAAACAATATACAAAACATTTTCAAAAAACAAACAGAAGTGCAAGTGCAAGTGCCCACAAAAAACAGATTTAATCCCCTAACCACTGAAGAAGGTCAAATAGGGGAAGATGTGGAACAAGAAGACACAGACCCAAAAGAAATTAATGAAAATGACAAAAACACAGAAAGGACACAAGGAGGTAAGAATAAACCACCTCCAATTGTTATACACAGCACTCCAAATAACCATAAGGAGTTCATGGAGCAAATAAAGGAACATGTGAAAAAGGGATTCCATGTGAAATACACGTTCAAAAAAACGAATCTATTCATCCATGACTCAAATGAATATAAAAACTACGTCAAAATACTAGACAACGAAAACATGGAGTTCCATACATACACGGAAAGGACAGAAAAACACCACGCCTTCGTATTGGTCGGGCTACCAAGAGGAATCGACGAAGAGGAAATTAAGCAAGACATAGAGAAATGCCTCAAAACAAACATTATTAAAGTATATCCAATGAGATCCTCCTACAGATCTCTATATCTTGTGATCACCGGACAAAGCACGTCCCTAAAACAACTAACCCAAGAAGTTAAATATGTGTACAACGTAAAAATTACCTGGGAAAGGCACAGGAACGCCAAACTAATTATCCAGTGTCACAGATGTCAGGCCTGGTCACATGCCACTACGAACTGTAGAATGAACCCAAAGTGCCTAAAATGCGCAGGACCTCACTGGAGCCGTGACTGTACAATAAAAGAAAACACGGAAGAAAATAAAAAACTTTTAAAATGTGCAAACTGTGAAAATAACCACCCGGCAAACTCTACAGAATGCCGAATTTATATCAACAAAATCGAGCAGATAGAAAGGAGAAGAAAAACAAACACAGTCCCTGTAAGAAATCAACAAAAATTCGTGCCAGCACCACTACCTCCAACAAATGTCTGGGCAATGAGAAACCCATTCACTCAAAATGATAGACCCACCCAAGTGTACGCTCATGTACACAGCCAAGCACCTACACAAACAACATCCATATCTACTACTACTAACATAAACAATTTGGTAAGTGAGTTTGACACATTAAACAAATTAATAGATGTAGAAAGAATGCTAAAATATGTAAAAGACCTAAACCATGACCTTATGAAATGCAAAAACGAATTAGAGAAATTCATGGTTTTCAACAACTTTTGCACAAAAAATTTTAGCCAATGTCCGCCGTAAAATGTGCGACATGGAATGCTAATGGGCTACGCCAAAACCTTGGTGAACTTAGATCGTTCATCAGAGAACAAAAGGTGGACATTATGATGATAAATGAAACCAAATTATCTGGAGAACATAAAATAAAAATTAGAAATTTTAATATAATTAGGAAAGACAGAACAACACAAGGCGGAGGTGTAGCAATAATAATAAAAAATAGCATTCCGTTTCGCACATTTGAAATCAATGGTTCCGTATCCATAGAATGCGTCGGAATCGAACTATTAAATAATATAAAAATTATTGCAGTGTATAACACTCCCGCTAACAAGTTCCCCATGGAGGATCTAGCAAAATTGTTCAGGATGGGTAACAAAATATTAGTAATAGGTGATCTTAATGCTCGCCATACGGCATGGAAGAATCATGTATCAAACACAAACGGACGAACATTACATAAATTCACTAACGACAATAACATCGTCATCCAACACACAGACAACCCCACACATTTTCCAACTAACGGAATGACACCCACCTTCATTGATCTTGTGATTAATAAAAATGTTAACAACATCACGCACCCAACCTCAATACCAGAGCTATCATCAGACCACAACCCGGTAATATTTAATATTACAAACTTAAATAAAGACAACACCAAACACATTGTCACTTCCTATAAATCAACCGATTGGGCAGAGTTTAGAAAAAAATTAAATTCAACAATAAAAATCAATAATAAAATAAACAATGCCCAAGAAGTTGATCAGGAAATAGATAACTTCACAAAAGGGGTGCAACAAGTCCAAAAAGCTCACAGCCGACGGGTCGTGATAGTTGATAACAGGTATCTCCCTGATGATAACACAAAAAACTTAATCAAATATAAAAATGCGATGAGGAAACTGTACCAAAAAAGATTTATACCAGGCCTCAAAGCAGATATAAACAAAATCACGAAAATGATCAGGAGGAACATTAAAAACAGGATCAATGAACAGTGGGAAAAAACACTAACGGACTTGCGACCCGGTGACAGAACAATGTGGCGAATAACGAAGACGTTTAAAAAACCGAGACAACAAATCCCCACAATCACCACGAACGATAATAATTACATGACGGACAAAGACAAAGCTGACATAATAAGTGAAACTTTAGAGGAGATCCAGACTAACGAACAGACTACTCCACTAGAAGAGGACATAAAACGAAGAATACATGAATTCTTTCATACCACACAAACACCACAAAACAACACCAAAATAAAGCTCACAACCCCCCAAGAAATTAAAAACATAATTAAAACCCTCCCAAATAACAAAGCCCCAGGACAAGACGGGATAGACACCAAAATAATCAAAAACTTTACCACCAAAGCTATAGTACAACTTCAGTACATAATAAATGCAATCCTGAGGATAGGATACTTCCCTGAGTCCTGGAGAACGGCAATAGTGATCCCAGTACCGAAACCTAACAAGGATCATAGTAATCCCAAAAATTACAGACCAATAAGCCTCCTGAGCACGCTGTCCAAGATAGCGGAAAAAGTCATTTTGAAAAGAATAAACAAGATAAGTCAGTCCAAAAATATAATAATACACGAACAATTCGGATTCAGAAGTGGTCATGGCACTTGCATGCAAGTTGCCAGAATAGCAAGTGACATAATACAAAATTTTAACAAAAGTAACGTCACGGCCATGGCCCTTCTGGATATTGAGAAAGCCTTTGACACGGTATATATTGATGGACTGATTTACAAACTAATAAATTATGACTTCCCAAGATGGCTAATAGCACTACTGGACAGTTACCTCAGAGGAAGGGGATTCTATGTAAAAATAAACAACAGCACATCGGAACTCCGACACCCAAAAGCAGGTGTGCCACAAGGATCGGTACTTGGGCCCATATTGTTCACCTACTTTATTAATGATATCCCAAAATCTGCCAAAACAAAAACTGCGATATACGCGGATGACACTGCCGTGTACGCCCACTCCTTTAGTGCTCAGGTGGCAACAAAACAACTACAAATACACCTGGATATGATACTAAAGTTTGCCAGGGACTGGAAAATCAAAATAAATAACAGCAAAACTGAACATATAATTTTTAGCAAAAAATTTACAAATGTCAAAATCTACGATCCACTTAAGGTAGACGGCGTAGCCATAGTCCCTGCCAAGCACAAAGTAAAGTACCTAGGTGTGTACCTTGATAGGACATTATCGTTTGTCCCACATATCAACCACCTGATCAGTAGGGGAAATGGGTGTATACGACAACTATACCCACTCCTGAACAAATACAGCAAACTCAGCACCAAAAATAAAAAAATGTTATACACTGCAATAATAAGACCAACTATAACCTACGGAGCCCCTGTGTGGAACAGCGTTTCAGACACGACATATCTAAGACTGCAACGTATACAGAACAAATGCCTCCGACTTACACTAAACAAAGATAGATACGCTAGAATACAAGACATACATAGAGAGACAGACATACCGACAATCAAAGACTATACCAAACATGTAACGCATTCTTTCTACACTAAGTTGATTAAAAACAGCTACTTAACCAAAAATATGGTGAAGTCAAACTCACTAACCAAAAAACACAAACAAATATATACAAAATATTTAAATAATGTATAACAAAATATTTTACAGTAAATAATAAAGATAAAATACCCATTCCTTACAAGAGCCTGTGGCGTCGTGCCAGCGTTCCCGACTGGCACTCCGAAAGCAGGCGTTCAAGTCCCACGCAAGGCATTAAATTTTTTTTTTTCTTTTTAAATCTAATTTTACATGCAAAAACACATAGGCAATGGGCAATATAAGTTTGCCACAGCTATTGCCTAAAACATAAAACAGGTTTTTAAAAATTTTCCTGTAAAGAGCATATCAACAAAAATTAACTTAACATATACCTGCTTAAACAAAAAAATTAAATATCATAAGCATAATTGCGACACAGCAATCTGCATGAAAGAAAAATAAGTTAGGATGAAAGCCTTTTAAGGCTAATAACCTATAATAGTAAATAAAAGTTTTGTAATATATGTTATGTATGTAATGTATTGTATTTTTAAATGTTGATTAATAAACTGTTTTTGAATTTGAATTGGTTCTCGTCCGATCACCGAAGTTAAGCAACATTGGGCACAGTCAGTACTTGGATGGGTGACCGCTTGGGAACACTGTGTGCGGTTGCCTTTTTATATTAAAAATATATATTATTTTTCTTCTTTTCTTTTTTTTTACACACCATATATAAATATATGTTATTTAGAAATGTAAACCTTTTATATTATTCGTCAACAAATAAATATTATTTTTTGTATAAAATTTTATTGCATTTATAACTCATATCATGGTTACTTTAAAGCGAGAAGTTTTTTTAATATTTCAAATGAATATAAAATAATATAAATTTTATGAAATTTATTTATTTTTAGAAATAGCAATCGCTTATAATTATAACAAAATTTTAATAATGTTTAATTTTATTTCAATAATTTATATATATATATATATATATATATTTTTTAATAAAAATAATATACTCTTATTTAATAATATATGTTGGTCCTATATATAGGACCGAAAATATTTCTTATTTGTTTTTTTTTTTTTAAATTGTCATTTAAAACGCTTATGCACGTTCTCCACGAATACGTCTTGCCAATTGTATATCCTTAGGCATAATTGTAACACGCTTTGCATGAATTGCGCATAAATTGGTATCTTCAAATAAACCTACTAAATAGGCTTCACTAGCTTCTTGTAATGCCATAACAGCTGAACTTTGGAAACGTAAATCGGTTTTAAAATCTTGTGCAATTTCACGTACTAAACGTTGGAATGGTAATTTACGAATTAACAATTCAGTACTTTTTTGATAACGACGAATTTCTCGTAAAGCTACTGTACCAGGACGATATCTGTGTGGTTTTTTTACTCCACCAGTTGCTGGTGCACTTTTACGTGCAGCTTTCGTTGCTAATTGTTTTCTTGGTGCTTTACCACCAGTTGATTTACGTGCAGTTTGCTTGGTTCTAGCCATTTTCAAATAATAATGTTTTTACAAAAAAACACACAATTTTAAAAATTATATTCGACAATTTGATACTACAAAGTCAAATGTTTAAATGCGAAATAAATGTGTTGTATTTATATTTATATGAAATTTCAAAATTTTTGTTGTCATATCCTATTGGATAGCTATCAGAGTATGGACTAATCAAATTGTATAGGCGTGGCTTAAAAAATCTTTAATGCTTTATATAAAAAGGCACAATTGTACCGGCGCTCACATACATTACAATACTTGTGAGGTTAACACACGTGTTATCCGTTCGTTAAAATATTGTAAATAATTTTTTATTAAAATGACTGGCAGAGGAAAAGGTGGAAAGGGTCTTGGAAAAGGGGGTGCAAAACGTCATAGAAAAGTTTTGCGTGATAATATCCAAGGTATTACAAAACCTGCAATTCGTCGTTTAGCACGACGAGGTGGAGTAAAACGTATCTCTGGTTTAATTTATGAAGAAACACGTGGTGTACTTAAAGTATTCCTTGAAAATGTTATTCGGGATGCTGTTACATATACTGAACACGCAAAACGTAAAACAGTTACAGCTATGGATGTTGTATATGCATTAAAACGACAAGGTCGTACTTTGTATGGTTTTGGAGGTTAAGAAAATATAATAATTTACTTAAAATATTTAGTAAATTTATTAAAGAATATTTAATACATCCGATAAATTTAAACAGGCTTTCCTTTTTGGGAAGCCACTAATTTTATTTATATAAGAGTAAATAAATTTGTTAATAAATATAACATATTATATAATTTGTTTACAACAAATTATTTTGTTTATAACATACATTACCAAATATTTTTATTTATTTTTTTTTTTTATTGTAATATATCTGCAATAATAAATTATAATTTGTATATTATCTATTTTATTTTACAATAACTTATTGAATTTTTGAAAAAATTTTATTATAAATTAATATACTATTATATTTTTTATATATACAAGTTAAGAGTAACAAGTATCGATAGGAGATTATCGAATTTATAACTAATAAAACATTTCGCCTTAATCAAAGAAAATAAAGATTTTGCTATACCATTTTTTATACTTTCAATAAATAATTTATTATTAAATTTTTATTATTTCATTTATTTTTTAAAATTATTAAAAATATTTTTCTAATAATTATAAGCGTACATAAACAAGTAGTAAATGTAAAATGAAAATAATAAAGGTAATGTAATGCATTTGCATTACACTGATTTACGATATATATTCCGCGATATCCTTTATTATATTTAAAATTAATAATATTGATATACTAATAATAGATATATTCAAGCTATTAATATATAAAATTTTATATTAAATATGATATTAATAATTGTTTATTTTATTTTTTTGTATATATAAAAATAATTTACTCTTATTTAAAAAATTTGATGGCTCTCTTAAAAAGAGAGCCGTTTTTATATGTTGATGTATTTTTATGTTATCAATTAAATAATATTTTCGATTTATTTATTTTGAACTTGTATATTTTGTAACAGCTTTAGTACCTTCACTAACAGCGTGCTTTGCCAATTCACCAGGTAATAATAATCGAACTGCGGTTTGAATTTCCCGACTTGTGATTGTTGAACGTTTATTATAATGTGCTAAACGTGATGCTTCAGCAGCAATACGTTCAAAAATATCATTAACAAAACTGTTCATGATACTCATAGCTTTACTAGAGATACCAGTATCAGGATGCACTTGTTTTAATACTTTGTAAATGTAAATTGCATATGATTCCTTGCGCTTCCTCTTCTTTTTCTTATCACTCTTTGATATATTTTTTTGAGCTTTGCCAGCTTTTTTTGCTGCTTTTCCACTTGTTTTTGGTGGCATTGTTACAAACAATTAATATACACAGATAGTTACAGAACACCAGTCAGTATATGTATGAGCGTGTCGTGTATACAACTAGCGTATTATATACGCGAAGATGGATATAACAATAAAAATGAATACTACTCTCTGATTGGCTGAAAATAATACTATAAGGTGATTGGTTTATTTTTAAAGTTTTATATTTTATAAATATTATAAATTAAAATACCCAAATAACATTTTAAACATTTATGTTACAATCCCCGTAACGTACACATCTGTGTGATTATATTTACAAAAAAAAGTATTAATTAAATAAATTTATTCGCTATGTCTGGACGAGGTAAAGGTGGTAAAGTAAAGGGAAAGGCAAAGTCAAGATCAAGCCGAGCAGGATTACAATTTCCTGTTGGAAGAATTCACAGATTATTACGAAAAGGAAATTATGCTGAACGAGTAGGTGCTGGTGCCCCAGTATATTTGGCTGCTGTTATGGAATATTTGGCTGCAGAAGTTCTCGAGTTAGCTGGTAATGCTGCCCGTGATAACAAAAAAACACGTATCATTCCACGTCATTTACAATTGGCAATTCGTAATGATGAAGAATTAAATAAATTATTATCTGGTGTAACAATTGCTCAAGGTGGTGTATTACCAAACATTCAAGCAGTGTTATTACCAAAGAAAACTGAAAAGAAAGCATAAATTAAAAACATTGCATTAATTTTTATAATAATAATACATCGATCATAGGCCTTTTAATAAAAGGCCACAAATTTATTTAAAATAAGAGTAAAAATTATTTTTATAAATAATATATTATAATATTTTTTTAAAGAATCAATTTAAATAATTATAAATTAATGATTCTTTTTTTTTTTTCTTTTTTTATATGTTATTATGGAAATAATTCATCATATTATGATGACATTTAGGTAACATATTATAAGAATATTCATAAAATATTATCAAAATAATATTGTATTATGATGATATTTAGACAAAATATTATAAGAATATACACAAAATATTATCAAAATAATATCATTAGATAACAAAACTGTTCATGATACTCATACCTTTACTAGAGATAAAAGTATCAGGATGCACTTGTATTAATACATATTATCACAACATCACAAAATATTTTTTAAAAGGAAAAATTTTTTTAAAATTATTATAAAATTTGATTGAATTAAATTTCAATTTATTTTTTTAATAATTAAAGAAAAAAAAAAAAAAAAGCATATAAACTTTCTATTGAAAATGTTATTTTAAACTAGATGGCCAAGTGAACTTCGTTACACAAACAATATATGACGTATTCGTTATTTAAATAATCAGTATCCTTTGATATTATATCAATACGTTACTCTCTTCTTTTGATACATATTAATAAAATTTCAATTTATAAGATTTTATGTCAATTATATAAATAATATTATAAATTTTCTAAATACATAAGTTAAGTAACAAAAAATTTGAATAACAAGATAAATTTATATATTATGTTTTAATACTCGATACTATAATATATCGCATCCGTTACCAATTATTCGGTATCCTTTGATTTATACACAGAATGAACTAAAAATATATATCAAATTTATTTTATTTATTTATATATTTAATATTATTATTATTATTTTATATTACAAAGTTTCTTAACGAAGCTTACAATGATTTCTCATATCGTACTTAACAAAATTATTTAGATCATATAAAATTTAAATTGTTAAAAAATTTGTATATTTATTATTATTATTATTTATTTTTATTAAAATTACATAACATAAAATTAATAATATTTTAATAATTATATAAATTAATTCTTATTTAAAATAATCTTATATTAATCTCAACAAATACTCTAATAATATATTTTGTCATAAATTTTTTTATATTTAAAATAAATATTATAATATATAAATACTTATATCAGTATAAAATTTCTTTATATAATTATGAAAAAATTAATTTAATAGTTAATTATTGATATTAATGCATAAATAAAAGTATTTTCTAATGAAATATATTTTGTCAATGTTCGATTAACACATTTCATAATAATACGTTTTCATTATTGACAAAAAAAGTTTTTCTAAAAATGAAATCTTATACTATAATATATATATTTATATATTAAATTTTTTAATTATTTATATACTAATAATTTATAATAAATCGATATTAAATAAAAAATAAAAATATATACTTTTTAAGTTTACCTTAAAAATATTATTGTTTTGTATGATTGAAATAATTAATATTAAACTATGTTTATTAATAATTGTTAATAAAAAAATTAAATATATTTTAATTTATAAAATAAATATTATTATTAAATTTATAATTTATTATTTTATATATTATAGAAATTGAAAAAATAAATCATGTTTACTACGACAGTAAATTAGAAATACTATTTAATTTTTATGTGTTTTCTACATGGTACTTTGACTTACATAGGGACTTATATTATTGTGAATAATGATATAATTGAAAACCTTTATTTTTTATTTGATAGAATTATTATATTTTATCATTTAAATATTTATAATAAATACATTATTTTTATAAAGTAAAAAAATATGGCCGAAGAAAATTCTACAGCTGTTGCAGCAACTGCGGTTACTGCTGCTTCTACAACACCAACAAAAAAAGCAACAGCTTCTGGTGCTAAACGTACAAAACAACATTCAAAACCAACACATCCACGTACATCAGAAATGGTTGTTAACGCAATTAAAAATTTAAAAGAACGTGGTGGTTCATCATTACAAGCAATTAAAAAATATTTAGCTGCAAATTATAAAGTGGATTCTGATAAAATTTCACCATTTATTAAAAAATATTTAAAAGCTGCTGTAACTGAGGGAGCCTTGGTACAAACTAAAGGTAAAGGTGCATCTGGTTCATTCAAATTGGCTGCTTCCGCTTCATCTAATTCTTCAGCTAAATCAAAAGTATCCAAAAAAGAAAGTGGAGCAAAAGGTTCAGCAAAGAGTGCTAAAAGTAAACGGGCACCAAAAGAAAAGAAAGCCACAACTACATCATTGGCAGCCAAAAAGCCTAAAGCAAAAAAAGCGACTCCATCATCATCAACTGCTGCTAAAAAAGTTACTGCAAAATCATCAGCGGCATCAAAAAAAGCACCAGTTAAAGCAAAACCAGCAAAAAGTACAAAATCCGCTGCCAAAAGTAGCCCTGCTCGTAAACCGAAAGCACCAAAAGCTAAGAAAGCTTCTGTTGCCAAATCATCTCCTACAAAAATTAAAAAAGCAGCACCAAAAAAGAAATGATCTGTTACTTTAATAATATATTGAAATATTTCATTATTTTTGCTAAAAAATGAAAATAACATAGGCCTTAATACAGGCCACAAATTAATATTTGATAAGAGTAAATTATTTTTTGTATAAATATTTTATAAAATAATAGTTTAGAAACATTTGCCACAGTCAGTACCACGGATGGGTGGCCACTTGAGAATACTGTGTGCGGTTGCATTTTTATTTAAAATATATGGTATAATAAATAAGTATATATTTAAATTGATTACTTCATTGAAAATTTTAATAATATACTTTAATATTAATGATATTTATGAAAAATATATATTTGTAAAAATTTTCATTTATTACTGGCAACAGCCATACCACGTTGAAAACACCGGTTCTCGTCCCACAAAAAGGAAAATATTCCCACATTGATAAAAGACAACACTAACTACATGAGCGACAAACAAAAGGCGGATCTCATTGCTGACTCAATTGAAGCCGTACAACAAAACAACAACATATCACCCCTTGACAACACAGTCCGTCAGTCCGTAATAGAACTACAAAACAAAAACGATCGCCCAAAGAAACGAATCAAACTGACGTCGCCACAGGAAATAAAACAAACAATCAGAAAATTACCTAACAACAAAGCCCCCGGACAAGACAATATACAAAACAAAGACGTCAAAAACCTCTCAACAAAAGCGTTAGTGCAACTTACATACATTGTTAACGCAATGTTTGCATTGGGGTACTATCCCGAGGCCTGGAAAACAGCGTTGGTGGTCCCAATACTGAAGCCCAACAAAAACCCAACAGACCCAGCAAGCTACAGGCCAATTAGTCTGCTGAGCTCGCTATCTAAAGTGGTCGAAAAGCTCATTCTATCTAGACTGAACAAAGTCATTACACAAAAAAATATACTAATCGACGAGCAATTCGGCTTCCGGGAGGGTCACGGAACCACCATGCAAGTGGCAAGAATCGCGGATTCAATAACTAAAAACTTCAACAAAGGAAACGTCACTTCCATGGTCCTCCTGGATGTCGAAAAAGCATTCGACACGGTCTGGATAGAAGGGGCTATTCACAAAATCTACAAAACTGGTATTCCAACCCAACTCAGCAGGCTGATGGCCTGCTATCTCCAAAATCGAAACTTTCGGCTGAAAATAAAAACCAAAAAATCAACTGTAAGGGAAATAAGGGCAGGAGTCCCACAGGGATCAGTTTTGGGACCAATCATCTTCAATATCTACATAAACGACATGCCCAAATTCGCCAAAACAAACCTGGCCGTATATGCGGACGACACCGCCATATACGCGCACTCATTTAACGCCCAGGTGGCGACAAAACAAGTCCAGATACACCTGGATATGATCCTAAAATTCGCCAATGACTGGAAAATTAAAATAAACGACTCAAAAACCGAACACATCCTGTTCACCAAAAAATTCACTAACATCAAAATCACAAGCCCCCTTAAGGTGAACGGGATGAGTATCTCACCCAGCAACAAGGTGAAATATCTGGGTGTATATCTGGATAAGGGCATGTCGTTTGTGCCTCAAATAAACCACCTGGTGGCCAAGGGTCACGGGGTAGTGCGTACACTGTATCCATTGCTTAACAGGTACAGTGCACTAACGCTAAAAACAAAAAAGTTGCTGTACGATGCAATAATAAAACCAGTTATAACAAACGCAGCACCGGTCTGGTGCAGTGCATCCAAAACGCAATTTATTAAACTACAACGAATTCAAAATAAATGCCTTAGACTAGTAGCAAACGCAGACAGACTCATCACAATCAAAAAATTACACAGCACAACCGACGCAAAAACAATAAAAGAAGTAATCAAAACTATGTCAGAAAAATTTTACAAACATCAAATACACAAAAGCAATCTGACAAAAAATATGATAATAGACCTGCCAGCACCAGCAAAACATAAATTAATATATCACACGCTGGAACCCGGACTGCAATAAAATATAAAAATAAAATAAAAACAACACGACCTACCACAACATAGCAATAAAATACAACAACAGCCTATACTGACAAGTCAGTTTAATATATAAACAGTTTTTTTACCAACTTTTTCTGTAGCAAACAAACAATAAATAAAAATAAAGTAACTCAAAACCTAACCACCCCCAAATCCTCCAAACTAATAAAAGCCATGCAAATCCAAAACAAATTTAGGATGAAAGCGCAAGCTAATAACCTAGAAAACAAAATAAAATATTTAAAATGTACATTATATATAATTTTGCATTGTATATTAATTGTATAACGTTTGTTAATTTTGTGACAATAAAGATTTATTTTAAAGTTAAAGGTTCTCGTCCGATCACCGAAGTTAAGCAACATTGGGCACAGTCAGTACTTGGATGGGTGACCGCTTGGGAACACTGTGTGCGGTTGCCTTTTTATATTAAAAATATATATTATTTTTCTTCTTTTCTTTTTTTTTACACACCATATATAAATATATGTTATTTAGAAATGTAAACCTTTTATATTATTCGTCAACAAATAAATATTATTTTTTGTATAAAATTTTATTGCATTTATAACTCATATCATGGTTACTTTAAAGCGAGAAGTTTTTTTAATATTTCAAATGAATATAAAATAATATAAATTTTATGAAATTTATTTATTTTTAGAAATAGCAATCGCTTATAATTATAACAAAATTTTAATAATGTTTAATTTTATTTCAATAATTTATATATATATATATATATATATATTTTTTAATAAAAATAATATACTCTTATTTAATAATATATGTTGGTCCTATATATAGGACCGAAAATATTTCTTATTTGTTTTTTTTTTTTTAAATTGTCATTTAAAACGCTTATGCACGTTCTCCACGAATACGTCTTGCCAATTGTATATCCTTAGGCATAATTGTAACACGCTTTGCATGAATTGCGCATAAATTGGTATCTTCAAATAAACCTACTAAATAGGCTTCACTAGCTTCTTGTAATGCCATAACAGCTGAACTTTGGAAACGTAAATCGGTTTTAAAATCTTGTGCAATTTCACGTACTAAACGTTGGAATGGTAATTTACGAATTAACAATTCAGTACTTTTTTGATAACGACGAATTTCTCGTAAAGCTACTGTACCAGGACGATATCTGTGTGGTTTTTTTACTCCACCAGTTGCTGGTGCACTTTTACGTGCAGCTTTCGTTGCTAATTGTTTTCTTGGTGCTTTACCACCAGTTGATTTACGTGCAGTTTGCTTGGTTCTAGCCATTTTCAAATAATAATGTTTTTACAAAAAAACACACAATTTTAAAAATTATATTCGACAATTTGATACTACAAAGTCAAATGTTTAAATGCGAAATAAATGTGTTGTATTTATATTTATATGAAATTTCAAAATTTTTGTTGTCATATCCTATTGGATAGCTATCAGAGTATGGACTAATCAAATTGTATAGGCGTGGCTTAAAAAATCTTTAATGCTTTATATAAAAAGGCACAATTGTACCGGCGCTCACATACATTACAATACTTGTGAGGTTAACACACGTGTTATCCGTTCGTTAAAATATTGTAAATAATTTTTTATTAAAATGACTGGCAGAGGAAAAGGTGGAAAGGGTCTTGGAAAAGGGGGTGCAAAACGTCATAGAAAAGTTTTGCGTGATAATATCCAAGGTATTACAAAACCTGCAATTCGTCGTTTAGCACGACGAGGTGGAGTAAAACGTATCTCTGGTTTAATTTATGAAGAAACACGTGGTGTACTTAAAGTATTCCTTGAAAATGTTATTCGGGATGCTGTTACATATACTGAACACGCAAAACGTAAAACAGTTACAGCTATGGATGTTGTATATGCATTAAAACGACAAGGTCGTACTTTGTATGGTTTTGGAGGTTAAGAAAATATAATAATTTACTTAAAATATTTAGTAAATTTATTAAAGAATATTTAATACATCCGATAAATTTAAACAGGCTTTCCTTTTTGGGAAGCCACTAATTTTATTTATATAAGAGTAAATAAATTTGTTAATAAATATAACATATTATATAATTTGTTTACAACAAATTATTTTGTTTATAACATACATTACCAAATATTTTTATTTATTTTTTTTTTTTATTGTAATATATCTGCAATAATAAATTATAATTTGTATATTATCTATTTTATTTTACAATAACTTATTGAATTTTTGAAAAAATTTTATTATAAATTAATATACTATTATATTTTTTATATATACAAGTTAAGAGTAACAAGTATCGATAGGAGATTATCGAATTTATAACTAATAAAACATTTCGCCTTAATCAAAGAAAATAAAGATTTTGCTATACCATTTTTTATACTTTCAATAAATAATTTATTATTAAATTTTTATTATTTCATTTATTTTTTAAAATTATTAAAAATATTTTTCTAATAATTATAAGCGTACATAAACAAGTAGTAAATGTAAAATGAAAATAATAAAGGTAATGTAATGCATTTGCATTACACTGATTTACGATATATATTCCGCGATATCCTTTATTATATTTAAAATTAATAATATTGATATACTAATAATAGATATATTCAAGCTATTAATATATAAAATTTTATATTAAATATGATATTAATAATTGTTTATTTTATTTTTTTGTATATATAAAAATAATTTACTCTTATTTAAAAAATTTGATGGCTCTCTTAAAAAGAGAGCCATTTTTATATGTTGATGTATTTTTATGTTATCAATTAAATAATATTTTCGATTTATTTATTTTGAACTTGTATATTTTGTAACAGCTTTAGTACCTTCACTAACAGCGTGCTTTGCCAATTCACCAGGTAATAATAATCGAACTGCGGTTTGAATTTCCCGACTTGTGATTGTTGAACGTTTATTATAATGTGCTAAACGTGATGCTTCAGCAGCAATACGTTCAAAAATATCATTAACAAAACTGTTCATGATACTCATAGCTTTACTAGAGATACCAGTATCAGGATGCACTTGTTTTAATACTTTGTAAATGTAAATTGCATATGATTCCTTGCGCTTCCTCTTCTTTTTCTTATCACTCTTTGATATATTTTTTTGAGCTTTGCCAGCTTTTTTTGCTGCTTTTCCACTTGTTTTTGGTGGCATTGTTACAAACAATTAATATACACAGATAGTTACAGAACACCAGTCAGTATATGTATGAGCGTGTCGTGTATACAACTAGCGTATTATATACGCGAAGATGGATATAACAATAAAAATGAATACTACTCTCTGATTGGCTGAAAATAATACTATAAGGTGATTGGTTTATTTTTAAAGTTTTATATTTTATAAATATTATAAATTAAAATACCCAAATAACATTTGAAACATTTATGTTACAATCCCCGTAACGTACACATCTGTGTGATTATATTTACAAAAAAAAGTATTAATTAAATAAATTTATTCGCTATGTCTGGACGAGGTAAAGGTGGTAAAGTAAAGGGAAAGGCAAAGTCAAGATCAAGCCGAGCAGGATTACAATTTCCTGTTGGAAGAATTCACAGATTATTACGAAAAGGAAATTATGCTGAACGAGTAGGTGCTGGTGCCCCAGTATATTTGGCTGCTGTTATGGAATATTTGGCTGCAGAAGTTCTCGAGTTAGCTGGTAATGCTGCCCGTGATAACAAAAAAACACGTATCATTCCACGTCATTTACAATTGGCAATTCGTAATGATGAAGAATTAAATAAATTATTATCTGGTGTAACAATTGCTCAAGGTGGTGTATTACCAAACATTCAAGCAGTGTTATTACCAAAGAAAACTGAAAAGAAAGCATAAATTAAAAACATTGCATTAATTTTTATAATAATAATACATCGATCATAGGCCTTTTAATAAAAGGCCACAAATTTATTTAAAATAAGAGTAAAAATTATTTTTATAAATAATATATTATAATATTTTTTTAAAGAATCAATTTAAATAATTATAAATTAATGATTCTTTTTTTTTTTTCTTTTTTTATATGTTATTATGGAAATAATTCATCATATTATGATGACATTTAGGTAACATATTATAAGAATATTCATAAAATATTATCAAAATAATATTGTATTATGATGATATTTAGACAAAATATTATAAGAATATACACAAAATATTATCAAAATAATATCATTAGATAACAAAACTGTTCATGATACTCATACCTTTACTAGAGATAAAAGTATCAGGATGCACTTGTATTAATACATATTATCACAACATCACAAAATATTTTTTAAAAGGAAAAATTTTTTTAAAATTATTATAAAATTTGATTGAATTAAATTTCAATTTATTTTTTTAATAATTAAAGAAAAAAAAAAAAAAAGCATATAAACTTTCTATTGAAAATGTTATTTTAAACTAGATGGCCAAGTGAACTTCGTTACACAAACAATATATGACGTATTCGTTATTTAAATAATCAGTATCCTTTGATATTATATCAATACGTTACTCTCTTCTTTTGATACATATTAATAAAATTTCAATTTATAAGATTTTATGTCAATTATATAAATAATATTATAAATTTTCTAAATACATAAGTTAAGTAACAAAAAATTTGAATAACAAGATAAATTTATATATTATGTTTTAATACTCGATACTATAATATATCGCATCCGTTACCAATTATTCGGTATCCTTTGATTTATACACAGAATGAACTAAAAATATATATCAAATTTATTTTATTTATTTATATATTTAATATTATTATTATTATTTTATATTACAAAGTTTCTTAACGAAGCTTACAATGATTTCTCATATCGTACTTAACAAAATTATTTAGATCATATAAAATTTAAATTGTTAAAAAATTTGTATATTTATTATTATTATTATTTATTTTTATTAAAATTACATAACATAAAATTAATAATATTTTAATAATTATATAAATTAATTCTTATTTAAAATAATCTTATATTAATCTCAACAAATACTCTAATAATATATTTTGTCATAAATTTTTTTATATTTAAAATAAATATTATAATATATAAATACTTATATCAGTATAAAATTTCTTTATATAATTATGAAAAAATTAATTTAATAGTTAATTATTGATATTAATGCATAAATAAAAGTATTTTCTAATGAAATATATTTTGTCAATGTTCGATTAACACATTTCATAATAATACGTTTTCATTATTGACAAAAAAAGTTTTTCTAAAAATGAAATCTTATACTATAATATATATATTTATATATTAAATTTTTTAATTATTTATATACTAATAATTTATAATAAATCGATATTAAATAAAAAATAAAAATATATACTTTTTAAGTTTACCTTAAAAATATTATTGTTTTGTATGATTGAAATAATTAATATTAAACTATGTTTATTAATAATTGTTAATAAAAAAATTAAATATATTTTAATTTATAAAATAAATATTATTATTAAATTTATAATTTATTATTTTATATATTATAGAAATTGAAAAAATAAATCATGTTTACTACGACAGTAAATTAGAAATACTATTTAATTTTTATGTGTTTTCTACATGGTACTTTGACTTACATAGGGACTTATATTATTGTGAATAATGATATAATTGAAAACCTTTATTTTTTATTTGATAGAATTATTATATTTTATCATTTAAATATTTATAATAAATACATTATTTTTATAAAGTAAAAAAATATGGCCGAAGAAAATTCTACAGCTGTTGCAGCAACTGCGGTTACTGCTGCTTCTACAACACCAACAAAAAAAGCAACAGCTTCTGGTGCTAAACGTACAAAACAACATTCAAAACCAACACATCCACGTACATCAGAAATGGTTGTTAACGCAATTAAAAATTTAAAAGAACGTGGTGGTTCATCATTACAAGCAATTAAAAAATATTTAGCTGCAAATTATAAAGTGGATTCTGATAAAATTTCACCATTTATTAAAAAATATTTAAAAGCTGCTGTAACTGAGGGAGCCTTGGTACAAACTAAAGGTAAAGGTGCATCTGGTTCATTCAAATTGGCTGCTTCCGCTTCATCTAATTCTTCAGCTAAATCAAAAGTATCCAAAAAAGAAAGTGGAGCAAAAGGTTCAGCAAAGAGTGCTAAAAGTAAACGGGCACCAAAAGAAAAGAAAGCCACAACTACATCATTGGCAGCCAAAAAGCCTAAAGCAAAAAAAGCGACTCCATCATCATCAACTGCTGCTAAAAAAGTTACTGCAAAATCATCAGCGGCATCAAAAAAAGCACCAGTTAAAGCAAAACCAGCAAAAAGTACAAAATCCGCTGCCAAAAGTAGCCCTGCTCGTAAACCGAAAGCACCAAAAGCTAAGAAAGCTTCTGTTGCCAAATCATCTCCTACAAAAATTAAAAAAGCAGCACCAAAAAAGAAATGATCTGTTACTTTAATAATATATTGAAATATATCATTATTTTTGCTAAAAAATGAAAATAACATAGGCCTTAATACAGGCCACAAATTAATATTTGATAAGAGTAAATTATTTTTTGTATAAATATTTTATAAAATAATAGTTTAGAAACATTTGCCACAGTCAGTACCACGGATGGGTGGCCACTTGAGAATACTGTGTGCGGTTGCATTTTTATTTAAAATATATGGTATAATAAATAAGTATATATTTAAATTGATTACTTCATTGAAAATTTTAATAATATACTTTAATATTAATGATATTTATGAAAAATATATATTTGTAAAAATTTTCATTTATTACTGGCAACAGCCATACCACGTTGAAAACACCGGTTCTCGTCCGATCACCGAAGTTAAGCAACATTGGGCACAGTCAGTACTTGGATGGGTGACCGCTTGGGAACACTGTGTGCGGTTGCCTTTTTATATTAAAAATATATATTATTTTTCTTCTTTTCTTTTTTTTTACACACCATATATAAATATATGTTATTTAGAAATGTAAACCTTTTATATTATTCGTCAACAAATAAATATTATTTTTTGTATAAAATTTTATTGCATTTATAACTCATATCATGGTTACTTTAAAGCGAGAAGTTTTTTTAATATTTCAAATGAATATAAAATAATATAAATTTTATGAAATTTATTTATTTTTAGAAATAGCAATCGCTTATAATTATAACAAAATTTTAATAATGTTTAATTTTATTTCAATAATTTATATATATATATATATATATATATTTTTTAATAAAAATAATATACTCTTATTTAATAATATATGTTGGTCCTATATATAGGACCGAAAATATTTCTTATTTGTTTTTTTTTTTTTAAATTGTCATTTAAAACGCTTATGCACGTTCTCCACGAATACGTCTTGCCAATTGTATATCCTTAGGCATAATTGTAACACGCTTTGCATGAATTGCGCATAAATTGGTATCTTCAAATAAACCTACTAAATAGGCTTCACTAGCTTCTTGTAATGCCATAACAGCTGAACTTTGGAAACGTAAATCGGTTTTAAAATCTTGTGCAATTTCACGTACTAAACGTTGGAATGGTAATTTACGAATTAACAATTCAGTACTTTTTTGATAACGACGAATTTCTCGTAAAGCTACTGTACCAGGACGATATCTGTGTGGTTTTTTTACTCCACCAGTTGCTGGTGCACTTTTACGTGCAGCTTTCGTTGCTAATTGTTTTCTTGGTGCTTTACCACCAGTTGATTTACGTGCAGTTTGCTTGGTTCTAGCCATTTTCAAATAATAATGTTTTTACAAAAAAACACACAATTTTAAAAATTATATTCGACAATTTGATACTACAAAGTCAAATGTTTAAATGCGAAATAAATGTGTTGTATTTATATTTATATGAAATTTCAAAATTTTTGTTGTCATATCCTATTGGATAGCTATCAGAGTATGGACTAATCAAATTGTATAGGCGTGGCTTAAAAAATCTTTAATGCTTTATATAAAAAGGCACAATTGTACCGGCGCTCACATACATTACAATACTTGTGAGGTTAACACACGTGTTATCCGTTCGTTAAAATATTGTAAATAATTTTTTATTAAAATGACTGGCAGAGGAAAAGGTGGAAAGGGTCTTGGAAAAGGGGGTGCAAAACGTCATAGAAAAGTTTTGCGTGATAATATCCAAGGTATTACAAAACCTGCAATTCGTCGTTTAGCACGACGAGGTGGAGTAAAACGTATCTCTGGTTTAATTTATGAAGAAACACGTGGTGTACTTAAAGTATTCCTTGAAAATGTTATTCGGGATGCTGTTACATATACTGAACACGCAAAACGTAAAACAGTTACAGCTATGGATGTTGTATATGCATTAAAACGACAAGGTCGTACTTTGTATGGTTTTGGAGGTTAAGAAAATATAATAATTTACTTAAAATATTTAGTAAATTTATTAAAGAATATTTAATACATCCGATAAATTTAAACAGGCTTTCCTTTTTGGGAAGCCACTAATTTTATTTATATAAGAGTAAATAAATTTGTTAATAAATATAACATATTATATAATTTGTTTACAACAAATTATTTTGTTTATAACATACATTACCAAATATTTTTATTTATTTTTTTTTTTTATTGTAATATATCTGCAATAATAAATTATAATTTGTATATTATCTATTTTATTTTACAATAACTTATTGAATTTTTGAAAAAATTTTATTATAAATTAATATACTATTATATTTTTTATATATACAAGTTAAGAGTAACAAGTATCGATAGGAGATTATCGAATTTATAACTAATAAAACATTTCGCCTTAATCAAAGAAAATAAAGATTTTGCTATACCATTTTTTATACTTTCAATAAATAATTTATTATTAAATTTTTATTATTTCATTTATTTTTTAAAATTATTAAAAATATTTTTCTAATAATTATAAGCGTACATAAACAAGTAGTAAATGTAAAATGAAAATAATAAAGGTAATGTAATGCATTTGCATTACACTGATTTACGATATATATTCCGCGATATCCTTTATTATATTTAAAATTAATAATATTGATATACTAATAATAGATATATTCAAGCTATTAATATATAAAATTTTATATTAAATATGATATTAATAATTGTTTATTTTATTTTTTTGTATATATAAAAATAATTTACTCTTATTTAAAAAATTTGATGGCTCTCTTAAAAAGAGAGCCGTTTTTATATGTTGATGTATTTTTATGTTATCAATTAAATAATATTTTCGATTTATTTATTTTGAACTTGTATATTTTGTAACAGCTTTAGTACCTTCACTAACAGCGTGCTTTGCCAATTCACCAGGTAATAATAATCGAACTGCGGTTTGAATTTCCCGACTTGTGATTGTTGAACGTTTATTATAATGTGCTAAACGTGATGCTTCAGCAGCAATACGTTCAAAAATATCATTAACAAAACTGTTCATGATACTCATAGCTTTACTAGAGATACCAGTATCAGGATGCACTTGTTTTAATACTTTGTAAATGTAAATTGCATATGATTCCTTGCGCTTCCTCTTCTTTTTCTTATCACTCTTTGATATATTTTTTTGAGCTTTGCCAGCTTTTTTTGCTGCTTTTCCACTTGTTTTTGGTGGCATTGTTACAAACAATTAATATACACAGATAGTTACAGAACACCAGTCAGTATATGTATGAGCGTGTCGTGTATACAACTAGCGTATTATATACGCGAAGATGGATATAACAATAAAAATGAATACTACTCTCTGATTGGCTGAAAATAATACTATAAGGTGATTGGTTTATTTTTAAAGTTTTATATTTTATAAATATTATAAATTAAAATACCCAAATAACATTTTAAACATTTATGTTACAATCCCCGTAACGTACACATCTGTGTGATTATATTTACAAAAAAAAGTATTAATTAAATAAATTTATTCGCTATGTCTGGACGAGGTAAAGGTGGTAAAGTAAAGGGAAAGGCAAAGTCAAGATCAAGCCGAGCAGGATTACAATTTCCTGTTGGAAGAATTCACAGATTATTACGAAAAGGAAATTATGCTGAACGAGTAGGTGCTGGTGCCCCAGTATATTTGGCTGCTGTTATGGAATATTTGGCTGCAGAAGTTCTCGAGTTAGCTGGTAATGCTGCCCGTGATAACAAAAAAACACGTATCATTCCACGTCATTTACAATTGGCAATTCGTAATGATGAAGAATTAAATAAATTATTATCTGGTGTAACAATTGCTCAAGGTGGTGTATTACCAAACATTCAAGCAGTGTTATTACCAAAGAAAACTGAAAAGAAAGCATAAATTAAAAACATTGCATTAATTTTTATAATAATAATACATCGATCATAGGCCTTTTAATAAAAGGCCACAAATTTATTTAAAATAAGAGTAAAAATTATTTTTATAAATAATATATTATAATATTTTTTTAAAGAATCAATTTAAATAATTATAAATTAATGATTCTTTTTTTTTTTTCTTTTTTTATATGTTATTATGGAAATAATTCATCATATTATGATGACATTTAGGTAACATATTATAAGAATATTCATAAAATATTATCAAAATAATATTGTATTATGATGATATTTAGACAAAATATTATAAGAATATACACAAAATATTATCAAAATAATATCATTAGATAACAAAACTGTTCATGATACTCATACCTTTACTAGAGATAAAAGTATCAGGATGCACTTGTATTAATACATATTATCACAACATCACAAAATATTTTTTAAAAGGAAAAATTTTTTTAAAATTATTATAAAATTTGATTGAATTAAATTTCAATTTATTTTTTTAATAATTAAAGAAAAAAAAAAAAAAAAGCATATAAACTTTCTATTGAAAATGTTATTTTAAACTAGATGGCCAAGTGAACTTCGTTACACAAACAATATATGACGTATTCGTTATTTAAATAATCAGTATCCTTTGATATTATATCAATACGTTACTCTCTTCTTTTGATACATATTAATAAAATTTCAATTTATAAGATTTTATGTCAATTATATAAATAATATTATAAATTTTCTAAATACATAAGTTAAGTAACAAAAAATTTGAATAACAAGATAAATTTATATATTATGTTTTAATACTCGATACTATAATATATCGCATCCGTTACCAATTATTCGGTATCCTTTGATTTATACACAGAATGAACTAAAAATATATATCAAATTTATTTTATTTATTTATATATTTAATATTATTATTATTATTTTATATTACAAAGTTTCTTAACGAAGCTTACAATGATTTCTCATATCGTACTTAACAAAATTATTTAGATCATATAAAATTTAAATTGTTAAAAAATTTGTATATTTATTATTATTATTATTTATTTTTATTAAAATTACATAACATAAAATTAATAATATTTTAATAATTATATAAATTAATTCTTATTTAAAATAATCTTATATTAATCTCAACAAATACTCTAATAATATATTTTGTCATAAATTTTTTTATATTTAAAATAAATATTATAATATATAAATACTTATATCAGTATAAAATTTCTTTATATAATTATGAAAAAATTAATTTAATAGTTAATTATTGATATTAATGCATAAATAAAAGTATTTTCTAATGAAATATATTTTGTCAATGTTCGATTAACACATTTCATAATAATACGTTTTCATTATTGACAAAAAAAGTTTTTCTAAAAATGAAATCTTATACTATAATATATATATTTATATATTAAATTTTTTAATTATTTATATACTAATAATTTATAATAAATCGATATTAAATAAAAAATAAAAATATATACTTTTTAAGTTTACCTTAAAAATATTATTGTTTTGTATGATTGAAATAATTAATATTAAACTATGTTTATTAATAATTGTTAATAAAAAAATTAAATATATTTTAATTTATAAAATAAATATTATTATTAAATTTATAATTTATTATTTTATATATTATAGAAATTGAAAAAATAAATCATGTTTACTACGACAGTAAATTAGAAATACTATTTAATTTTTATGTGTTTTCTACATGGTACTTTGACTTACATAGGGACTTATATTATTGTGAATAATGATATAATTGAAAACCTTTATTTTTTATTTGATAGAATTATTATATTTTATCATTTAAATATTTATAATAAATACATTATTTTTATAAAGTAAAAAAATATGGCCGAAGAAAATTCTACAGCTGTTGCAGCAACTGCGGTTACTGCTGCTTCTACAACACCAACAAAAAAAGCAACAGCTTCTGGTGCTAAACGTACAAAACAACATTCAAAACCAACACATCCACGTACATCAGAAATGGTTGTTAACGCAATTAAAAATTTAAAAGAACGTGGTGGTTCATCATTACAAGCAATTAAAAAATATTTAGCTGCAAATTATAAAGTGGATTCTGATAAAATTTCACCATTTATTAAAAAATATTTAAAAGCTGCTGTAACTGAGGGAGCCTTGGTACAAACTAAAGGTAAAGGTGCATCTGGTTCATTCAAATTGGCTGCTTCCGCTTCATCTAATTCTTCAGCTAAATCAAAAGTATCCAAAAAAGAAAGTGGAGCAAAAGGTTCAGCAAAGAGTGCTAAAAGTAAACGGGCACCAAAAGAAAAGAAAGCCACAACTACATCATTGGCAGCCAAAAAGCCTAAAGCAAAAAAAGCGACTCCATCATCATCAACTGCTGCTAAAAAAGTTACTGCAAAATCATCAGCGGCATCAAAAAAAGCACCAGTTAAAGCAAAACCAGCAAAAAGTACAAAATCCGCTGCCAAAAGTAGCCCTGCTCGTAAACCGAAAGCACCAAAAGCTAAGAAAGCTTCTGTTGCCAAATCATCTCCTACAAAAATTAAAAAAGCAGCACCAAAAAAGAAATGATCTGTTACTTTAATAATATATTGAAATATTTCATTATTTTTGCTAAAAAATGAAAATAACATAGGCCTTAATACAGGCCACAAATTAATATTTGATAAGAGTAAATTATTTTTTGTATAAATATTTTATAAAATAATAGTTTAGAAACATTTGCCACAGTCAGTACCACGGATGGGTGGCCACTTGAGAATACTGTGTGCGGTTGCATTTTTATTTAAAATATATGGTATAATAAATAAGTATATATTTAAATTGATTACTTCATTGAAAATTTTAATAATATACTTTAATATTAATGATATTTATGAAAAATATATATTTGTAAAAATTTTCATTTATTACTGGCAACAGCCATACCACGTTGAAAACACCGGTTCTCGTCCCATTATCTGTACAGCGTTCATACCGTACAGTACAGTGAATTGTTGAAGCAAATTATTGTATAATTACATTCAAAGCGAAAACAATTTCATACACACACCTACAGAACAAGTTAAATCAAATATAAAAAAGTATAAAAACAAACTATAAAATAAGTGACGGGCGTAGCCAAACAAAAAAAAGGGGGCGACCTAGTCGCTCCCCTGCTATCACTAAAATTTTAAAAGTGCAACCCGATGACGTCGGAATACAACAAAGCACCGAAGAAGAAGCCAACAAAATAGAAAAAATAGTTAGTGAAAATAGCGAGAACACAAGTGCAGTGCCTCCAAGAATGGAAAACCAAAACAAAAACAATATACAAAACATTTTCAAAAAACAAACAGAAGTGCAAGTGCAAGTGCCCACAAAAAACAGATTTAATCCCCTAACCACTGAAGAAGGTCAAACAGAGGAAGATGTGGAACAAGAAGGCACAGACCCAAAAGAAATTAATGAAAATGACAAAAACACAGAAAGGACACAAGGAGGTAAGAATAAACCACCTCCAATTGTTATACACAGCACTCCAAATAACCATAAGGAGTTCATGGAGCAAATAAAGGAACATGTGAAAAAGGGATTCCATGTGAAATACACGTTCAAAAAAACGAATCTATTCATCCATGACTCAAATGAATATAAAAACTACGTCAAAATTCTAGACAACGAAAACATGGAGTTCCATACATACACGGAAAGGACAGAAAAACACCACGCCTTCGTATTGGTCGGGCTACCAAGAGGAATCGACGAAGAGGAAATTAAGCAAGACATAGAGAAATGCCTCAAAACAAACATTATTAAAGTATATCCAATGAGATCCTCCTACAGATCTCTATATCTTGTGATCACCGGACAAAGCACGTCCCTAAAACAACTAACCCAAGAAGTTAAATATGTGTACAACGTAAAAATTACCTGGGAAAGGCACAGGAACGCCAAACTAATTATCCAGTGTCACAGATGTCAGGCCTGGTCACATGCCACTACGAACTGTAGAATGAACCCAAAGTGCCTAAAATGCGCAGGACCTCACTGGAGCCGTGACTGTACAATAAAAGAAAACACGGAAGAAAATAAAAAACTTTTAAAATGTGCAAACTGTGAAAATAACCACCCGGCAAACTCTACAGAATGCCGAATTTATATCAACAAAATCGAGCAGATAGAAAGGAGAAGAAAAACAAACACGGTCCCTGTAAGAAATCAACAAAAATTCGTGACAGCACCACTACCTCCAACAAATCCCTGGGCAATGAGAAACCCATTCACTCAAAATGATAGACCCACCCAAGTGTACGCTCATGTACACAGCCAAGCACCAACACAAACAACATCCATATCTACTACTACTAACATAAACAATTTGGTAAGTGAGTTTGACACATTAAACAAATTAATAGATGTAGAAAGAATGCTAAAATATGTAAAAGACCTAAACCATGACCTTATGAAATGCAAAAACGAATTAGAGAAATTCATGGTTTTCAACAACTTTTGCACAAAAAATTTTAGCCAATGTCCGCCGTAAAATGTGCGACATGGAATGCTAATGGGCTACGCCAAAACCTTGGTGAACTTAGATCGTTCATCAGAGAACAAAAGGTGGACATTATGATGATAAATGAAACCAAATTATCAGGAGAACATAAAATAAAAATTAGAAATTTTAATATAATTAGGAAAGATAGAACAACACAAGGCGGAGGTGTAGCAATAATAATAAAAAATAGCATTCCGTTTCGCACATTTGAAATCAATGGTTCCGTATCCATAGAATGCGTCGGAATCGAACTATTAAATAATATAAAAATTATTGCAGTGTATAACACTCCCGCTAACAAGTTCCCCATGGAGGATCTAGCAAAATTGTTCAGGATGGGTAACAAAATATTAGTAATAGGTGATCTTAATGCTCGCCATACGGCATGGAAGAATCATGTATCAAACACAAACGGACGAACATTACATAAATTCACTAACGACAACAACATCGTCATCCAACACACAGACAACCCCACACATTTTCCAACTAACGGAATGACACCCACCTTCATTGATCTTGTGATTAATAAAAATGTTAACAACATCACGCACCCAACCTCAATACCAGAGTTATCATCAGACCACAACCCGGTAATATTTAATATTACAAACTTAAATAAAGACAACACCAAACACATTGTCACTTCCTATAAATCAACCGATTGGGCAGAGTTTAGAAAAAAATTAAATTCAACAATAAAAATCAATAATAAAATAAACAATGCCCAAGAAGTTGATCAGGAAATAGATAACTTCACAAAAGGGGTGCAACAAGTCCAAAAAGCTCACAGCCGACGGGTCGTGATAGTTGATAACAGGTATCTCCCTGATGACAACACAAAAAACTTAATCAAATATAAAAATGCGATGAGGAAACTGTACCAAAAAAGATTTATACCAGGCCTCAAAGCAGATATAAACAAAATCACGAAAATGATCAGGAGGAACATTAAAAACAAGATCAATGAACAGTGGGAAAAAACACTAACGGACTTACGACCCGGTGACAGAACAATGTGGCGAATAACGAAGACGTTTAAAAAACCGAGACAACAAATCCCCACAATCACCACGAACGATAATAATTACATGACGGACAAAGACAAAGCTGACATAATAAGTGAAACTTTAGAGGAGATCCAGACTAACGAACAGACTACTCCACTAGAAGAGGACATAAAACGAAGAATACATGAATTCTTTCATACCACACAAACACCACAAAATAACACCAAAATAAAGCTCACAACCCCCCAAGAAATTAAAAACATAATTAAAACCCTCCCAAATAACAAAGCCCCAGGACAAGACGGGATAGACACCAAAATAATCAAAAACTTTACCACCAAAGCTATAGTACAACTTCAGTACATAATAAATGCAATCCTGAGGATAGGATACTTCCCTGAGTCCTGGAGAACGGCAATAGTGATCCCAGTACCGAAACCTAACAAGGATCATAGTAATCCCAAAAATTACAGACCAATAAGCCTCCTGAGCACGCTGTCCAAGATAGCGGAAAAAGTCATTTTGGAAAGAATAAACAAGATAAGTCAGTCCAAAAATATAATAATACACGAACAATTCGGATTCAGAAGAGGTCATGGCACTTGCATGCAAGTTGCCAGAATAGCAAGTGACATAATACAAAATTTTAACAAAAGTAACGTCACGGCCATGGCCCTTCTGGATATTGAGAAAGCCTTTGACACGGTATATATTGATGGACTGATTTACAAACTAATAAATTATGACTTCCCAAGATGGCTAATAGCACTACTGGACAGTTACCTCAGAGGAAGGGGATTCTATGTAAAAATAAACAACAGCACATCGGAACTCCGACACCCAAAAGCAGGTGTGCCACAAGGATCGGTACTTGGGCCCATATTGTTCACCTACTTTATTAATGATATCCCAAAATTTGCCAAAACAAAAACTGCGATATACGCGGATGACACTGCCGTGTACGCCCACTCCTTTAATGCTCAGGTGGCAACAAAACAACTACAAATACACCTGGATATGATACTGAAGTTTGCCAGGGACTGGAAAATCAAAATAAATAACAACAAAACTGAACATATAATTTTTAGCAAAAAATTTACAAATATCAAAATCTACGATCCACTTAAGGTAGACGGCGTAGCCATAGTCCCTGCCAAGCACAAAGTAAAGTACCTAGGTGTGTACCTTGACAAAACATTATCGTTTGTCCCACATATCAACCACCTGATCAGTAAAGGAAATGGGTGTATACGACAACTTTACCCACTCCTGAACAAATACAGCAAACTCAGCACCAAAAATAAAAAAATGTTATACACTGCAATAATAAGACCAACTATAACCTACGGAGCCCCTGTGTGGAACAGCGTTTCAGACACGACATATCTAAGACTGCAACGTATACAGAACAAATGCCTCCGACTTACACTAAACAAAGATAGATACGCTAGAATACAAGACATACATAGAGAGACAGACATACCGACAATCAAAGACTATACCAAACATGTAACGCATTCTTTCTACACTAAGTTGATTAAAAACAGCTACTTAACCAAAAATATGGTGAAGTCAAACTCACTAACCAAAAAACACAAACAAATATATACAAAATATTTAAATAATGTATAACAAAATATTTTACAGTAAATAATAAAGATAAAATACCCATTCCTTACAAGAGCCTGTGGCGTCGTGCCAGCGTTCCCGACTGGCACTCCGAAAGCAGGCGTTCAAGTCCCACGCAAGGCATTAAATTTTTCTTTTTTTCTATTCTTTTTAAATCTAATTTTACATGCAAAAACACATAGGCAATGGGCAATATAAGTTTGCCACAGCTATTGCCTAAAACATAAAACAGGTTTTTAAAAATTTTCCTGTAAAGAGCATATCAACAAAAATTAACTTAACATATACCTGCTCAAACAAATAAATTAAATATCATAAGCATAATTGCGACACAGCAATCTGCATGAAAGAAAAATAAGTTAGGATGAAAGCCTTTTAAGGCTAATAACCTATAATAGTAAATAAAAGTTTTGTAATATATGTTATGTATGTAATGTATTGTATTTTTAAATGTTGATTAATAAACTGTTTTTGAATTTGAATTTGGTTCTCGTCCGATCACCGAAGTTAAGCAACATTGGGCACAGTCAGTACTTGGATGGGTGACCGCTTGGGAACACTGTGTGCGGTTGCCTTTTTATATTAAAAATATATATTATTTTTCTTCTTTTCTTTTTTTTTACACACCATATATAAATATATGTTATTTAGAAATGTAAACCTTTTATATTATTCGTCAACAAATAAATATTATTTTTTGTATAAAATTTTATTGCATTTATAACTCATATCATGGTTACTTTAAAGCGAGAAGTTTTTTTAATATTTCAAATGAATATAAAATAATATAAATTTTATGAAATTTATTTATTTTTAGAAATAGCAATCGCTTATAATTATAACAAAATTTTAATAATGTTTAATTTTATTTCAATAATTTATATATATATATATATATATATATTTTTTAATAAAAATAATATACTCTTATTTAATAATATATGTTGGTCCTATATATAGGACCGAAAATATTTCTTATTTGTTTTTTTTTTTTTAAATTGTCATTTAAAACGCTTATGCACGTTCTCCACGAATACGTCTTGCCAATTGTATATCCTTAGGCATAATTGTAACACGCTTTGCATGAATTGCGCATAAATTGGTATCTTCAAATAAACCTACTAAATAGGCTTCACTAGCTTCTTGTAATGCCATAACAGCTGAACTTTGGAAACGTAAATCGGTTTTAAAATCTTGTGCAATTTCACGTACTAAACGTTGGAATGGTAATTTACGAATTAACAATTCAGTACTTTTTTGATAACGACGAATTTCTCGTAAAGCTACTGTACCAGGACGATATCTGTGTGGTTTTTTTACTCCACCAGTTGCTGGTGCACTTTTACGTGCAGCTTTCGTTGCTAATTGTTTTCTTGGTGCTTTACCACCAGTTGATTTACGTGCAGTTTGCTTGGTTCTAGCCATTTTCAAATAATAATGTTTTTACAAAAAAACACACAATTTTAAAAATTATATTCGACAATTTGATACTACAAAGTCAAATGTTTAAATGCGAAATAAATGTGTTGTATTTATATTTATATGAAATTTCAAAATTTTTGTTGTCATATCCTATTGGATAGCTATCAGAGTATGGACTAATCAAATTGTATAGGCGTGGCTTAAAAAATCTTTAATGCTTTATATAAAAAGGCACAATTGTACCGGCGCTCACATACATTACAATACTTGTGAGGTTAACACACGTGTTATCCGTTCGTTAAAATATTGTAAATAATTTTTTATTAAAATGACTGGCAGAGGAAAAGGTGGAAAGGGTCTTGGAAAAGGGGGTGCAAAACGTCATAGAAAAGTTTTGCGTGATAATATCCAAGGTATTACAAAACCTGCAATTCGTCGTTTAGCACGACGAGGTGGAGTAAAACGTATCTCTGGTTTAATTTATGAAGAAACACGTGGTGTACTTAAAGTATTCCTTGAAAATGTTATTCGGGATGCTGTTACATATACTGAACACGCAAAACGTAAAACAGTTACAGCTATGGATGTTGTATATGCATTAAAACGACAAGGTCGTACTTTGTATGGTTTTGGAGGTTAAGAAAATATAATAATTTACTTAAAATATTTAGTAAATTTATTAAAGAATATTTAATACATCCGATAAATTTAAACAGGCTTTCCTTTTTGGGAAGCCACTAATTTTATTTATATAAGAGTAAATAAATTTGTTAATAAATATAACATATTATATAATTTGTTTACAACAAATTATTTTGTTTATAACATACATTACCAAATATTTTTATTTATTTTTTTTTTTTATTGTAATATATCTGCAATAATAAATTATAATTTGTATATTATCTATTTGATTTTACAATAACTTATTGAATTTTTGAAAAAATTTTATTATAAATTAATATACTATTATATTTTTTATATATACAAGTTAAGAGTAACAAGTATCGATAGGAGATTATCGAATTTATAACTAATAAAACATTTCGCCTTAATCAAAGAAAATAAAGATTTTGCTATACCATTTTTTATACTTTCAATAAATAATTTATTATTAAATTTTTATTATTTCATTTATTTTTTAAAATTATTAAAAATATTTTTCTAATAATTATAAGCGTACATAAACAAGTAGTAAATGTAAAATGAAAATAATAAAGGTAATGTAATGCATTTGCATTACACTGATTTACGATATATATTCCGCGATATCCTTTATTATATTTAAAATTAATAATATTGATATACTAATAATAGATATATTCAAGCTATTAATATATAAAATTTTATATTAAATATGATATTAATAATTGTTTATTTTATTTTTTTGTATATATAAAAATAATTTACTCTTATTTAAAAAATTTGATGGCTCTCTTAAAAAGAGAGCCGTTTTTATATGTTGATGTATTTTTATGTTATCAATTAAATAATATTTTCGATTTATTTATTTTGAACTTGTATATTTTGTAACAGCTTTAGTACCTTCACTAACAGCGTGCTTTGCCAATTCACCAGGTAATAATAATCGAACTGCGGTTTGAATTTCCCGACTTGTGATTGTTGAACGTTTATTATAATGTGCTAAACGTGATGCTTCAGCAGCAATACGTTCAAAAATATCATTAACAAAACTGTTCATGATACTCATAGCTTTACTAGAGATACCAGTATCAGGATGCACTTGTTTTAATACTTTGTAAATGTAAATTGCATATGATTCCTTGCGCTTCCTCTTCTTTTTCTTATCACTCTTTGATATATTTTTTTGAGCTTTGCCAGCTTTTTTTGCTGCTTTTCCACTTGTTTTTGGTGGCATTGTTACAAACAATTAATATACACAGATAGTTACAGAACACCAGTCAGTATATGTATGAGCGTGTCGTGTATACAACTAGCGTATTATATACGCGAAGATGGATATAACAATAAAAATGAATACTACTCTCTGATTGGCTGAAAATAATACTATAAGGTGATTGGTTTATTTTTAAAGTTTTATATTTTATAAATATTATAAATTAAAATACCCAAATAACATTTTAAACATTTATGTTACAATCCCCGTAACGTACACATCTGTGTGATTATATTTACAAAAAAAAGTATTAATTAAATAAATTTATTCGCTATGTCTGGACGAGGTAAAGGTGGTAAAGTAAAGGGAAAGGCAAAGTCAAGATCAAGCCGAGCAGGATTACAATTTCCTGTTGGAAGAATTCACAGATTATTACGAAAAGGAAATTATGCTGAACGAGTAGGTGCTGGTGCCCCAGTATATTTGGCTGCTGTTATGGAATATTTGGCTGCAGAAGTTCTCGAGTTAGCTGGTAATGCTGCCCGTGATAACAAAAAAACACGTATCATTCCACGTCATTTACAATTGGCAATTCGTAATGATGAAGAATTAAATAAATTATTATCTGGTGTAACAATTGCTCAAGGTGGTGTATTACCAAACATTCAAGCAGTGTTATTACCAAAGAAAACTGAAAAGAAAGCATAAATTAAAAACATTGCATTAATTTTTATAATAATAATACATCGATCATAGGCCTTTTAATAAAAGGCCACAAATTTATTTAAAATAAGAGTAAAAATTATTTTTATAAATAATATATTATAATATTTTTTTAAAGAATCAATTTAAATAATTATAAATTAATGATTCTTTTTTTTTTTTCTTTTTTTATATGTTATTATGGAAATAATTCATCATATTATGATGACATTTAGGTAACATATTATAAGAATATTCATAAAATATTATCAAAATAATATTGTATTATGATGATATTTAGACAAAATATTATAAGAATATACACAAAATATTATCAAAATAATATCATTAGATAACAAAACTGTTCATGATACTCATACCTTTACTAGAGATAAAAGTATCAGGATGCACTTGTATTAATACATATTATCACAACATCACAAAATATTTTTTAAAAGGAAAAATTTTTTTAAAATTATTATAAAATTTGATTGAATTAAATTTCAATTTATTTTTTTAATAATTAAAGAAAAAAAAAAAAAAAAGCATATAAACTTTCTATTGAAAATGTTATTTTAAACTAGATGGCCAAGTGAACTTCGTTACACAAACAATATATGACGTATTCGTTATTTAAATAATCAGTATCCTTTGATATTATATCAATACGTTACTCTCTTCTTTTGATACATATTAATAAAATTTCAATTTATAAGATTTTATGTCAATTATATAAATAATATTATAAATTTTCTAAATACATAAGTTAAGTAACAAAAAATTTGAATAACAAGATAAATTTATATATTATGTTTTAATACTCGATACTATAATATATCGCATCCGTTACCAATTATTCGGTATCCTTTGATTTATACACAGAATGAACTAAAAATATATATCAAATTTATTTTATTTATTTATATATTTAATATTATTATTATTATTTTATATTACAAAGTTTCTTAACGAAGCTTACAATGATTTCTCATATCGTACTTAACAAAATTATTTAGATCATATAAAATTTAAATTGTTAAAAAATTTGTATATTTATTATTATTATTATTTATTTTTATTAAAATTACATAACATAAAATTAATAATATTTTAATAATTATATAAATTAATTCTTATTTAAAATAATCTTATATTAATCTCAACAAATACTCTAATAATATATTTTGTCATAAATTTTTTTATATTTAAAATAAATATTATAATATATAAATACTTATATCAGTATAAAATTTCTTTATATAATTATGAAAAAATTAATTTAATAGTTAATTATTGATATTAATGCATAAATAAAAGTATTTTCTAATGAAATATATTTTGTCAATGTTCGATTAACACATTTCATAATAATACGTTTTCATTATTGACAAAAAAAGTTTTTCTAAAAATGAAATCTTATACTATAATATATATATTTATATATTAAATTTTTTAATTATTTATATACTAATAATTTATAATAAATCGATATTAAATAAAAAATAAAAATATATACTTTTTAAGTTTACCTTAAAAATATTATTGTTTTGTATGATTGAAATAATTAATATTAAACTATGTTTATTAATAATTGTTAATAAAAAAATTAAATATATTTTAATTTATAAAATAAATATTATTATTAAATTTATAATTTATTATTTTATATATTATAGAAATTGAAAAAATAAATCATGTTTACTACGACAGTAAATTAGAAATACTATTTAATTTTTATGTGTTTTCTACATGGTACTTTGACTTACATAGGGACTTATATTATTGTGAATAATGATATAATTGAAAACCTTTATTTTTTATTTGATAGAATTATTATATTTTATCATTTAAATATTTATAATAAATACATTATTTTTATAAAGTAAAAAAATATGGCCGAAGAAAATTCTACAGCTGTTGCAGCAACTGCGGTTACTGCTGCTTCTACAACACCAACAAAAAAAGCAACAGCTTCTGGTGCTAAACGTACAAAACAACATTCAAAACCAACACATCCACGTACATCAGAAATGGTTGTTAACGCAATTAAAAATTTAAAAGAACGTGGTGGTTCATCATTACAAGCAATTAAAAAATATTTAGCTGCAAATTATAAAGTGGATTCTGATAAAATTTCACCATTTATTAAAAAATATTTAAAAGCTGCTGTAACTGAGGGAGCCTTGGTACAAACTAAAGGTAAAGGTGCATCTGGTTCATTCAAATTGGCTGCTTCCGCTTCATCTAATTCTTCAGCTAAATCAAAAGTATCCAAAAAAGAAAGTGGAGCAAAAGGTTCAGCAAAGAGTGCTAAAAGTAAACGGGCACCAAAAGAAAAGAAAGCCACAACTACATCATTGGCAGCCAAAAAGCCTAAAGCAAAAAAAGCGACTCCATCATCATCAACTGCTGCTAAAAAAGTTACTGCAAAATCATCAGCGGCATCAAAAAAAGCACCAGTTAAAGCAAAACCAGCAAAAAATACAAAATCCGCTGCCAAAAGTAGCCCTGCTCGTAAACCGAAAGCACCAAAAGCTAAGAAAGCTTCTGTTGCCAAATCATCTCCTACAAAAATTAAAAAAGCAGCACCAAAAAAGAAATGATCTGTTACTTTAATAATATATTGAAATATTTCATTATTTTTGCTAAAAAATGAAAATAACATAGGCCTTAATACAGGCCACAAATTAATATTTGATAAGAGTAAATTATTTTTTGTATAAATATTTTATAAAATAATAGTTTAGAAACATTTGCCACAGTCAGTACCACGGATGGGTGGCCACTTGAGAATACTGTGTGCGGTTGCATTTTTATTTAAAATATATGGTATAATAAATAAGTATATATTTAAATTGATTACTTCATTGAAAATTTTAATAATATACTTTAATATTAATGATATTTATGAAAAATATATATTTGTAAAAATTTTCATTTATTACTGGCAACAGCCATACCACGTTGAAAACACCGGTTCTCGTCCATTATCTGTACAGCGTTCATACCGTACAGTACAGTGAATTGTTGAAGCAAATTATTGTATAATTACATTCAAAGCGAAAACAATTTCATACACACACCTACAGAACAAGTTAAATCAAATATAAAAAAGTATAAAAACAAACTATAAAATAAGTGACGGGCGTAGTCAAACAAAAAAAAGGGGGCGACCGAGTCGCTCCCCTGCTATCACTAAAGTTCTAAAAGTGCAACCCGATGACGTCGGAATACAACAAAGCACCGAAGAAGAAGCCAACAAAATAGAAAAAATAGTTAGTGAAAATAGCGAGAACACAAGTGCAGTGCCTCCAAGAATGGAAAACCAAAACAAAAACAATATACAAAACATTTTCAAAAAACAAACAGAAGTGCAAGTGCAAGTGCCCACAAAAAACAGGTTTAATCCCCTAACCACTGAAGAAGGCCAAATAGAGGAAGATGTGGCACAAGAAAACATAGACCCAATAGAAACTAATGAAAATGACAAAAACACAGAAAGGACACAAGGAGGTAAGACTAAACCACCTCCAATTGTTATACACAGCACTCCAAATAACCATAAGGAGTTTATGGAGCAAATAAAGGAACATGTGAAAAAGGGATTCCATGTGAAATACACGTTCAAAAAAACGAATCTATTCATCCATGACTCAAATGAATATAAAAACTACGTCAAAATGCTAGACAACGAAAACATGGAGTTCCATACATACACGGAAAAGACAGAAAAACACCACGCCTTCGTATTGGCCGGGCTACCAAGAGGAATCGACGAAGAGGAAATTAAGCAAGACATAGAGAAATGCCTCAAAACAAATATAATTAAAGTATATCCAATGAGATCCTTCTACAGATCTCTATATCTTGTGATCACCGGACAAAGCACGTCCCTAAAACAACTAACCCAAGAAGTTAGATATGTGTACAACGTAAAAATTACCTGGGAAAGGCACAGGAACGCCAAACTAATTATCCAGTGTCACAGATGTCAGGCCTGGTCACATGCCACTACGAACTGTAGAATGAACCCAAAGTGCCTAAAATGCGCAGGACCTCACTGGAGCCGTGATTGTACAATAAAAGAGAACACGGAAGAAAATAAAAAACTTTTAAAATGTGCAAACTGTGAAAATAACCACCCGGCAAACTCTACAGAATGCCGAATTTATATCAACAAAATTGAGCAGATAGAAAGGAGAAGAAAAACAAACACGGTCCCTGTAAGAAATCAACAGAAATTCGTGCCAGCATCACTACCTCCAACAAATGCCTGGGCAATGGGAAACCCATTCACTCAAAATGATAGACCCACCCAAGTGTACGCTCATGTACAAAGTCAAGCACCAACACAAACAACATCCATATCTACTACCACTAACATAAACAATTTGGT
The DNA here is from genome assembly GCF_905475395.1 of Chrysoperla carnea. Lineage (NCBI taxonomy): Eukaryota > Metazoa > Arthropoda > Insecta > Neuroptera > Chrysopidae > Chrysoperla > Chrysoperla carnea. Next base: position 346,827 of record NW_025408145.1, read on the forward strand.
AAGTGAGTTTGACACATTAAACAAATTAATAGATGTAGAAAGAATGCTAAAATATGTAAAAGACCTAAACCATGACCTCATGAAATGCAAAAACGAACTAGATAAATTCATGGTTTTCAACAACTTTTGCACAAAAAATTTTAGCCAATGTCCGCCGTAAAATGTGCGACATGGAATGCTAATGGGCTACGCCAAAACCTTGGTGAACTTAGATCGTTCATCAAAGAACAAAAGGTGGACATGATGATGATAAATGAAACTAAATTATCAGGAGAACATAAAATAAAAATTAGAAATTTTAATATAATTCGGAAAGATAGAACAACACAAGGCGGAGGTGTAGCAATAATAATAAAAAATAGCATTCCGTTTCGCACATTTGAAATCAATGGTTCCGTATCCATAGAGTGCGTCGGAATCGAATTATTAAATAATATAAAAATTATTGCAGTGTATAACACTCCCGCTAACAAGTTCCCCATGGAGGATCTAGTAAAATTGTTCAGGATGGGTAACAAAATATTAGTAATAGGTGATCTTAATGCTCGCCACACGGCATGGAAGAATCATGTATCAAACACAAACGGACGAACATTACATAAATTCACTAACGACAATAACATCGTCATCCAAAACACAGACAACCCCACACATTTTCCAACTAACGGAATGACACCCACCTTCATTGATCTTGTGATTAATAAAAATGTTAACAACATCACGCACCCAACCTCAATACCAGAGCTATCATCAGACCACAACCCGGTAATATTTAATATCACAAACTTAAATAAAGACAACACCAAACACATTGTCACTTCCTATAAATCAACCGATTGGGCAGAGTTTAGAAAAAAATTAAATTCAACAATAAAAATCAATAATAAAATAAACAATGCCCAAGAAGTTGATCAGGAAATAGATAACTTTACAAAAGGGGTGCAACAAGTCCAAAAAGCTCACAGCCGACGGGTCGTGATAGTTGATAACAGGTATCTACCTGATGATAACACAAAAAACTTAATCAAATATAAAAATGCGATGAGGAAACTGTACCAAAAAAGATTTATACCAGGCCTCAAAGCAGATATAAACAAAATCACGAAAATGATCAGGAGGAACATTAAAAACAAGATCAATGAACAGTGGGAAAAAACACTAACGGACTTACGACCCGGTGACAGAAAAATGTGGCGAATAACGAAGACGTTTAAAAAACCGAGACAACAAATCCCCACAATCACCACGAACGATAATAATTACATGACGGACAAAGACAAAGCTGACATAATAAGTGAAACTTTAGAGGAGATCCAGACTAACGAACAGACTACTCCACTAGAAGAGGACATAAAACGAAGAATACATGAATTCTTTCATACCACACAAACACCACAAAACAACACCAAAATAAAGCTTACAACCCCCCAAGAAATTAAAAACATAATTAAAACCCTCCCAAATAACAAAGCCCCAGGACAAGACGGGATAGACACCAAAATAATCAAAAACTTTACCACCAAAGCTATAGTACAACTTCAGTACATAATAAATGCAATCCTGAGGATAGGATACTTCCCTGAGTCCTGGAGAACGGCAATAGTAATCCCAGTACCGAAACCTAACAAGGATCATACTAATCCCAAAAATTACAGACCAATAAGCCTCCTGAGCACGCTCTCCAAGATAGCGGAAAAAGTCATTTTGGAAAGAATAAACAAGATAAGTCAATCCAAAAATATAATAATACACGAGCAATTCGGATTCAGAAGTGGCCATGGCACCTGCATGCAAGTTGCCAGAATAGCAAGTGACATAATACAAAATTTTAACAAAAGTAACGTCACGGCCATGGCCCTTCTGGATATTGAGAAAGCCTTTGACACGGTATATATCGATGGACTGATTTACAAACTAATAAATTATGACTTCCCAAGATGGCTGATAGCACTACTGGACAGTTACCTCAGGGGAAGGGGATTCTATGTAAAAATAAACAACAGCACATCGGAACTCCGACACCCAAAAGCAGGTGTGCCACAAGGATCGGTACTTGGGCCCATATTGTTCACCTACTTTATTAATGACATCCCAAAATTTGCCAAAACAAAAACTGCGATATACGCGGATGACACTGCCGTGTACGCCCACTCCTTTAATGCTCAGGTGGCAACAAAACAACTACAAATACACCTGGATATGATACTGAAGTTTGCCAGGGACTGGAAAATCAAAATAAATAACAACAAAACTGAACATATAATTTTTAGCAAAAAATTTACAAATATCAAAATCTACGATCCACTTAAGGTAGACGGCGTAGCCATAGTCCCTGCCAAGCACAAAGTAAAGTACCTAGGTGTGTACCTTGACAAAACATTATCGTTTGTCCCACATATCAACCACCTGATCAGTAAGGGAAATGGGTGTATACGACAACTTTACCCACTCCTGAACAAATACAGCAAACTTAGTACCAAAAATAAAAAAATGTTATACACTGCAATAATAAGACCAACTATAACCTACGGAGCCCCTGTGTGGAACAGCGTTTCAGACACGACATATCTAAGACTGCAACGTATACAGAACAAATGCCTCCGACTTACACTAAACAAAGATAGATACGCTAGAATACAAGACATACATAGAGATACAGACATACCGACAATCAAAGACTATACCAAACATGTTACGCATTCTTTCTACACTAAGTTGATTAAAAACAGCTACTTAACCAAAAATATGGTGAAGTCAAACTCACTAACCAAAAAACACAAACAAATATATACAAAATATTTAAATAATGTATAACAAAATATTTTACAGTATATAATAAAGATAAAATACCCATTCCTTATAAGAGCCTGTAGCGTCGTGCCAGCGTTCCCGACTGGCACTCCGAAAGCAGGCGTTCAAGTCCCACTCAAAGCATTAAATTTTTTTTTCTTTTTAAATCTAAGTTTACATGCAAAAACACATAGGCAATGGGCCATATAAGTTAGCCACAGCTATTGCCTAAAACATAAAACAGGTTTTTTAAAATTTTCCTGTAAAGAGCATATCAACAAAAATTAATTTAACATATACCTGCTCAAACAAATAAATTAAATATCCTAAGCATAATTGCGACACAGCAATCTGCATGAAAGAAAAAATAAGTTAGGATGAAAGCCTTTTAAGGCTAATAACCTATAATAGAAAATAAAAGTTTTGTAATATATGTTATGTATGTAATGTATTGTATTTTTAAATGTTGATTAATAAACTGTTTTTGAATTTGAATTGGTTCTCGTCCGATCACCGAAGTTAAGCAACATTGGGCACAGTCAGTACTTGGATGGGTGACCGCTTGGGAACACTGTGTGCGGTTGCCTTTTTATATTAAAAATATATATTATTTTTCTTCTTTTCTTTTTTTTTACACACCATATATAAATATATGTTATTTAGAAATGTAAACCTTTTATATTATTCGTCAACAAATAAATATTATTTTTTGTATAAAATTTTATTGCATTTATAACTCATATCATGGTTACTTTAAAGCGAGAAGTTTTTTTAATATTTCAAATGAATATAAAATAATATAAATTTTATGAAATTTATTTATTTTTAGAAATAGCAATCGCTTATAATTATAACAAAATTTTAATAATGTTTAATTTTATTTCAATAATTTATATATATATATATATATATATATTTTTTAATAAAAATAATATACTCTTATTTAATAATATATGTTGGTCCTATATATAGGACCGAAAATATTTCTTATTTGTTTTTTTTTTTTTAAATTGTCATTTAAAACGCTTATGCACGTTCTCCACGAATACGTCTTGCCAATTGTATATCCTTAGGCATAATTGTAACACGCTTTGCATGAATTGCGCATAAATTGGTATCTTCAAATAAACCTACTAAATAGGCTTCACTAGCTTCTTGTAATGCCATAACAGCTGAACTTTGGAAACGTAAATCGGTTTTAAAATCTTGTGCAATTTCACGTACTAAACGTTGGAATGGTAATTTACGAATTAACAATTCAGTACTTTTTTGATAACGACGAATTTCTCGTAAAGCTACTGTACCAGGACGATATCTGTGTGGTTTTTTTACTCCACCAGTTGCTGGTGCACTTTTACGTGCAGCTTTCGTTGCTAATTGTTTTCTTGGTGCTTTACCACCAGTTGATTTACGTGCAGTTTGCTTGGTTCTAGCCATTTTCAAATAATAATGTTTTTACAAAAAAACACACAATTTTAAAAATTATATTCGACAATTTGATACTACAAAGTCAAATGTTTAAATGCGAAATAAATGTGTTGTATTTATATTTATATGAAATTTCAAAATTTTTGTTGTCATATCCTATTGGATAGCTATCAGAGTATGGACTAATCAAATTGTATAGGCGTGGCTTAAAAAATCTTTAATGCTTTATATAAAAAGGCACAATTGTACCGGCGCTCACATACATTACAATACTTGTGAGGTTAACACACGTGTTATCCGTTCGTTAAAATATTGTAAATAATTTTTTATTAAAATGACTGGCAGAGGAAAAGGTGGAAAGGGTCTTGGAAAAGGGGGTGCAAAACGTCATAGAAAAGTTTTGCGTGATAATATCCAAGGTATTACAAAACCTGCAATTCGTCGTTTAGCACGACGAGGTGGAGTAAAACGTATCTCTGGTTTAATTTATGAAGAAACACGTGGTGTACTTAAAGTATTCCTTGAAAATGTTATTCGGGATGCTGTTACATATACTGAACACGCAAAACGTAAAACAGTTACAGCTATGGATGTTGTATATGCATTAAAACGACAAGGTCGTACTTTGTATGGTTTTGGAGGTTAAGAAAATATAATAATTTACTTAAAATATTTAGTAAATTTATTAAAGAATATTTAATACATCCGATAAATTTAAACAGGCTTTCCTTTTTGGGAAGCCACTAATTTTATTTATATAAGAGTAAATAAATTTGTTAATAAATATAACATATTATATAATTTGTTTACAACAAATTATTTTGTTTATAACATACATTACCAAATATTTTTATTTATTTTTTTTTTTTATTGTAATATATCTGCAATAATAAATTATAATTTGTATATTATCTATTTTATTTTACAATAACTTATTGAATTTTTGAAAAAATTTTATTATAAATTAATATACTATTATATTTTTTATATATACAAGTTAAGAGTAACAAGTATCGATAGGAGATTATCGAATTTATAACTAATAAAACATTTCGCCTTAATCAAAGAAAATAAAGATTTTGCTATACCATTTTTTATACTTTCAATAAATAATTTATTATTAAATTTTTATTATTTCATTTATTTTTTAAAATTATTAAAAATATTTTTCTAATAATTATAAGCGTACATAAACAAGTAGTAAATGTAAAATGAAAATAATAAAGGTAATGTAATGCATTTGCATTACACTGATTTACGATATATATTCCGCGATATCCTTTATTATATTTAAAATTAATAATATTGATATACTAATAATAGATATATTCAAGCTATTAATATATAAAATTTTATATTAAATATGATATTAATAATTGTTTATTTTATTTTTTTGTATATATAAAAATAATTTACTCTTATTTAAAAAATTTGATGGCTCTCTTAAAAAGAGAGCCGTTTTTATATGTTGATGTATTTTTATGTTATCAATTAAATAATATTTTCGATTTATTTATTTTGAACTTGTATATTTTGTAACAGCTTTAGTACCTTCACTAACAGCGTGCTTTGCCAATTCACCAGGTAATAATAATCGAACTGCGGTTTGAATTTCCCGACTTGTGATTGTTGAACGTTTATTATAATGTGCTAAACGTGATGCTTCAGCAGCAATACGTTCAAAAATATCATTAACAAAACTGTTCATGATACTCATAGCTTTACTAGAGATACCAGTATCAGGATGCACTTGTTTTAATACTTTGTAAATGTAAATTGCATATGATTCCTTGCGCTTCCTCTTCTTTTTCTTATCACTCTTTGATATATTTTTTTGAGCTTTGCCAGCTTTTTTTGCTGCTTTTCCACTTGTTTTTGGTGGCATTGTTACAAACAATTAATATACACAGATAGTTACAGAACACCAGTCAGTATATGTATGAGCGTGTCGTGTATACAACTAGCGTATTATATACGCGAAGATGGATATAACAATAAAAATGAATACTACTCTCTGATTGGCTGAAAATAATACTATAAGGTGATTGGTTTATTTTTAAAGTTTTATATTTTATAAATATTATAAATTAAAATACCCAAATAACATTTTAAACATTTATGTTACAATCCCCGTAACGTACACATCTGTGTGATTATATTTACAAAAAAAAGTATTAATTAAATAAATTTATTCGCTATGTCTGGACGAGGTAAAGGTGGTAAAGTAAAGGGAAAGGCAAAGTCAAGATCAAGCCGAGCAGGATTACAATTTCCTGTTGGAAGAATTCACAGATTATTACGAAAAGGAAATTATGCTGAACGAGTAGGTGCTGGTGCCCCAGTATATTTGGCTGCTGTTATGGAATATTTGGCTGCAGAAGTTCTCGAGTTAGCTGGTAATGCTGCCCGTGATAACAAAAAAACACGTATCATTCCACGTCATTTACAATTGGCAATTCGTAATGATGAAGAATTAAATAAATTATTATCTGGTGTAACAATTGCTCAAGGTGGTGTATTACCAAACATTCAAGCAGTGTTATTACCAAAGAAAACTGAAAAGAAAGCATAAATTAAAAACATTGCATTAATTTTTATAATAATAATACATCGATCATAGGCCTTTTAATAAAAGGCCACAAATTTATTTAAAATAAGAGTAAAAATTATTTTTATAAATAATATATTATAATATTTTTTTAAAGAATCAATTTAAATAATTATAAATTAATGATTCTTTTTTTTTTTTCTTTTTTTATATGTTATTATGGAAATAATTCATCATATTATGATGACATTTAGGTAACATATTATAAGAATATTCATAAAATATTATCAAAATAATATTGTATTATGATGATATTTAGACAAAATATTATAAGAATATACACAAAATATTATCAAAATAATATCATTAGATAACAAAACTGTTCATGATACTCATACCTTTACTAGAGATAAAAGTATCAGGATGCACTTGTATTAATACATATTATCACAACATCACAAAATATTTTTTAAAAGGAAAAATTTTTTTAAAATTATTATAAAATTTGATTGAATTAAATTTCAATTTATTTTTTTAATAATTAAAGAAAAAAAAAAAAAAAAGCATATAAACTTTCTATTGAAAATGTTATTTTAAACTAGATGGCCAAGTGAACTTCGTTACACAAACAATATATGACGTATTCGTTATTTAAATAATCAGTATCCTTTGATATTATATCAATACGTTACTCTCTTCTTTTGATACATATTAATAAAATTTCAATTTATAAGATTTTATGTCAATTATATAAATAATATTATAAATTTTCTAAATACATAAGTTAAGTAACAAAAAATTTGAATAACAAGATAAATTTATATATTATGTTTTAATACTCGATACTATAATATATCGCATCCGTTACCAATTATTCGGTATCCTTTGATTTATACACAGAATGAACTAAAAATATATATCAAATTTATTTTATTTATTTATATATTTAATATTATTATTATTATTTTATATTACAAAGTTTCTTAACGAAGCTTACAATGATTTCTCATATCGTACTTAACAAAATTATTTAGATCATATAAAATTTAAATTGTTAAAAAATTTGTATATTTATTATTATTATTATTTATTTTTATTAAAATTACATAACATAAAATTAATAATATTTTAATAATTATATAAATTAATTCTTATTTAAAATAATCTTATATTAATCTCAACAAATACTCTAATAATATATTTTGTCATAAATTTTTTTATATTTAAAATAAATATTATAATATATAAATACTTATATCAGTATAAAATTTCTTTATATAATTATGAAAAAATTAATTTAATAGTTAATTATTGATATTAATGCATAAATAAAAGTATTTTCTAATGAAATATATTTTGTCAATGTTCGATTAACACATTTCATAATAATACGTTTTCATTATTGACAAAAAAAGTTTTTCTAAAAATGAAATCTTATACTATAATATATATATTTATATATTAAATTTTTTAATTATTTATATACTAATAATTTATAATAAATCGATATTAAATAAAAAATAAAAATATATACTTTTTAAGTTTACCTTAAAAATATTATTGTTTTGTATGATTGAAATAATTAATATTAAACTATGTTTATTAATAATTGTTAATAAAAAAATTAAATATATTTTAATTTATAAAATAAATATTATTATTAAATTTATAATTTATTATTTTATATATTATAGAAATTGAAAAAATAAATCATGTTTACTACGACAGTAAATTAGAAATACTATTTAATTTTTATGTGTTTTCTACATGGTACTTTGACTTACATAGGGACTTATATTATTGTGAATAATGATATAATTGAAAACCTTTATTTTTTATTTGATAGAATTATTATATTTTATCATTTAAATATTTATAATAAATACATTATTTTTATAAAGTAAAAAAATATGGCCGAAGAAAATTCTACAGCTGTTGCAGCAACTGCGGTTACTGCTGCTTCTACAACACCAACAAAAAAAAAAAGCAACAGCTTCTGGTGCTAAACGTACAAAACAACATTCAAAACCAACACATCCACGTACATCAGAAATGGTTGTTAACGCAATTAAAAATTTAAAAGAACGTGGTGGTTCATCATTACAAGCAATTAAAAAATATTTAGCTGCAAATTATAAAGTGGATTCTGATAAAATTTCACCATTTATTAAAAAATATTTAAAAGCTGCTGTAACTGAGGGAGCCTTGGTACAAACTAAAGGTAAAGGTGCATCTGGTTCATTCAAATTGGCTGCTTCCGCTTCATCTAATTCTTCAGCTAAATCAAAAGTATCCAAAAAAGAAAGTGGAGCAAAAGGTTCAGCAAAGAGTGCTAAAAGTAAACGGGCACCAAAAGAAAAGAAAGCCACAACTACATCATTGGCAGCCAAAAAGCCTAAAGCAAAAAAAGCGACTCCATCATCATCAACTGCTGCTAAAAAAGTTACTGCAAAATCATCAGCGGCATCAAAAAAAAGCACCAGTTAAAGCAAAACCAGCAAAAAGTACAAAATCCGCTGCCAAAAGTAGCCCTGCTCGTAAACCGAAAGCACCAAAAGCTAAGAAAGCTTCTGTTGCCAAATCATCTCCTACAAAAATTAAAAAAGCAGCACCAAAAAAGAAATGATCTGTTACTTTAATAATATATTGAAATATTTCATTATTTTTGCTAAAAAATGAAAATAACATAGGCCTTAATACAGGCCACAAATTAATATTTGATAAGAGTAAATTATTTTTTGTATAAATATTTTATAAAATAATAGTTTAGAAACATTTGCCACAGTCAGTACCACGGATGGGTGGCCACTTGAGAATACTGTGTGCGGTTGCATTTTTATTTAAAATATATGGTATAATAAATAAGTATATATTTAAATTGATTACTTCATTGAAAATTTTAATAATATACTTTAATATTAATGATATTTATGAAAAATATATATTTGTAAAAATTTTCATTTATTACTGGCAACAGCCATACCACGTTGAAAACACCGGTTCTCGTCCAGTCTCACACAGTCAGTTGAACTGAACAGACGTGCTTGTACGTTGTATGCTTGTGTATACAATATTATATAACACAACAGTAGTGAGGCAACTCAAACTTACAACAATAGTGAGTGAACAAAGAAACAAAGTGTGTGTGTGTGTGTTCAACATGCTAACGCATGGTAAATGTTAGTGTATACCACACAACTATTTTTAAATATACGAGTGCATCACATAAACACAGTGAATATTTTAGTGTTAAAACAAAAAACAATTGATCAAACACATAGAACAATATAATAATTTTAAAATAATTAAAATTCGACCGCACAAGCGTAACCATAATTTAAAAATACTAAACAAAAAATTAACGGAAGTGACACAAAAAATACAACAAAATCGATCAGTAAAAAAAATAAAATTTGGAAATGATGAGACTGATGTCTCATCATTACTAACAATAACAAAAAATATGCCAAATAACGATACAAATAAAAGCCAAGAAATGGATATTGAAACTCAACAATCAAAATTAACAGGTCTGTTCAGTTGCTTTCAAGGAAGTACAGTCTACAATATACCCACAAATAATCGTTTTTCACCAATACAACCAATACAAACACCTTCAAATGAATCGAACCCAAATGAAAATGAGGAAACGGGTGACAATCAGAACGAAGAATCAAATGAACAAACACCAAATCAAAATAATAAAAAATTAAAACCGCCACCACCTATCGTCTTTCATCAAACAGTCACAGATCATAAAAGGTTCACTGAAACCATTAAAACAAGTGTAAAAAATGGCTTTCACATTAAATATAATAAACAAAATACAAATCTATTCATTCACGACCGAAATGAATACGAACACTACCTTCTTGATTTAACAAAAGAAGAAGGAAAAATAGCATACCATACTTACACGAGTAAGGACGAAAAGCATCATGCTTTTGTACTTGGCGGACTCCCTTCGAATACAGAAACAATGGACATAAAAATAGACATAGAAGAAAAATATAAAATAAATATTATAAACGTATACAAAATGAAAAACACGAGGCGTCCACTATTCCTAGTCATCACGGACAACTCCATTACACTTAAATACTTGGAAGCAAATATCAAGTATGTGTACCACACTAGAATTGATTGGACCAAACATTACAACACAAAACAAATAATACAATGCCATCGGTGCCAGCAATGGGGGCACGCCACAACCAACTGCAAGGCCCCCCCCGCATGCCTCAAGTGCGCGGAAGCGCATTGGACCCGAGAGTGCCAAAAATTCCCAATTAGACTTGAAGAAAATCTAACAAAACTAAAATGTGTCAACTGCAAAGGTAATCATCCGGCCAATTCCACCAAATGTCCGGAATACATAAAAAAAATAGAACAAATGCAAAAACGTCAGGCCAATCTAGCCACATCCTCAAGAGGACCGGCAAAAACTGCAAGATACATCTCAGCCCCGATGCCATCAATTAATCCATGGAACAAAGGTAAACCCTCAACAACTAATCAAAACCCCTCACCCCCCACACAACAACAACAGGCAACGACAAACAACACGCCATTCAACAACCTGGTAAGTGAGTTTGACGAATTAGGCACATATATTGATTTAAATAAAATGTTAAACGCAGTGCATCAACTCAATGCACTGCTCAAAACTTGTACAAACGAACTACAAAAATTCAAAGTATTCTTTGATTTTTGCCAAAACAACTTCAAATAAAATGGCAACTAAATGCATGACCTGGAACGCCAACGGCCTAAGGCCAAAAATGACAGAACTTAGAGCCTTTATAGTAGACGAAAACATAGACATAGCAATAATAACAGAGACGAAACTTACTCACAAAGACACACCAAAAATTAAAAATTACTCAATAATACGAAACGATCGCGCAACGCATGGAGGGGGAGTGGCTATTATTATCAAAAACACAATACCATACAAAAAAACTAATCTATCAAGCTCACTAACAATAGAAGCAGTAGGATTAAAACTGGAAAACAAACTTAACATTATTGCTGTGTATAACAGCCCAAAAAACAAGTTCACCACCCAAGACCTAGACATCCTCACGTCTGTCGGAGACAAGATACTAATAACAGGAGACCTCAATGCCAGACATGTGTCCTGGAAAAACCACATTAACAATGCCAACGGACTTACTCTACATGAATACACAAAAAACAACAACATCATAATCCTGCACACCAAAGAACCCACTCACTACCCCACAAACAATTCCACTCCAACCTACATAGACCTTTTACTCAACAAAAACCTTACAAACATATCTGAACCAATTTCTACACCCGCTTTAAACTCAGATCATAACCCAATTCTATTTGAAATCTACGGAACATACAAACAAAAGACAAAACATATCATAACATCTTACAAATCCACTGACTGGGTAAAATATAAAAAGGAACTTGACAAAAAAATCACAATAAACAAAAACATTGACTCCCCTGACAAAATAGACGATGAAATTAAAAAACTAACGGACGTACTTAAACAGACCAAGAAAGACAACACACAAAGACTAATTGTAAACCCCTACAAAAACGACCTAAACGACGAAATTAAAAATCTGATCAAAGACCGTAACTCACTTAGAAAACAGCAACAAAAAACCAGAAACCCAGGACTAAAAAATGAAATTAACAAACTTAACCGAACAATAAAAAACGAAATTCATAAATTACTCAACACAAAATGGCAAAAAAAGCTCCTGGAAATAACACCAAAAGATAACTCACTATGGCAAATGACAAAAATACTTAGAAAATCAAAAAACCAATACCTTCACTAACTTACAACAACGACACGTACTACACGGACAAAGACAAAGCTGACCTAATTGGAAATACCCTTGAATCAATCCAGTCAAATCCTCTCCAATCCCCCATTCAAGAAGAAGTAGACCACACCCTAAAATCATTCAATCATGATCAAAAAACACTAAACCCCAGAGCAAAATTCAAAATCCACACCACTCCCAAAGAAATAAGATCCATAATTAAAACCTTACCCAACAACAAATCCCCAGGACCTGATGACATAGACTACAAACAAATAAAAAATTTAACAAACAAAACAATTGTACAATTAATGCACATAATAAACGCCATATTGATCACAGGTTACTACCCAGATCAGTGGAAAATAGCGACAGTAATCCCCATACACAAACCCAAGAAGGACCATACTAACCCCAGCAACTACAGACCAATAAGCCTCCTTAGTACACTGTCAAAGCTGACGGAAAGGATAATCCTTGCCAGAATAAAATCCTTTGAATCAAAAAATGCGGTAATTATAGATGAACAGTTCGGATTCAGACCTGGACACAGCACCGCCATGCAGACGGCTAGGATTGCCTTTTCGATAAAAGAACAATTCAAAAAACACAAAGTTACGTCAGTATGTTTACTAGACATTGAGAAGGCATTCGACACCGTCTGGCAGGACGGAGTTATATATAAATTAATCAACTACAAATTTCCTGCATACCTAATACTATTAATCAAAAACTACTTACATAACAGGAAATTTGTAGTAAAAATCAACAACACTGTATCAGACATTAAATTCTCCAGAGCAGGAGTACCGCAAGGGAGTGTACTCGGACCTGTCATCTTTAATTACTACATTAATGATATCCCAAAATTCCCCAAAACCCAACTGGCCATCTACGCAGATGATACAGCAATATTCACGCACTCATTTAACGCGCAGGTGGCCACATCCCAAACCCAAATCCATCTAAACCTAATACTTGACTTTGCTCAGAAATGGAAGATCAAATTGAATAATGATAAAACCGAACACATCATATTTGCAAGGAAATTTAATGACACCAGGGTCACTACTCCAATTTCAATCAACAAAACAAAAATAACAATAAAAAATGAAGTAAAGTACTTAGGAGTCATTTTCGATAAAAAACTTTACTTCAAAAGTCACATAAAAAACATTTCTGACAAAGTCAACAACTCCATCCGAGCCCTCTATCCACTTTTAAACAAAAATAGTCCTATGTCCAGACAAAATAAAAAACTGTTATACACGACAATCATTCGGCCAATAATCAGCTACGCCTCCCCTGTGTGGAGTTATGATGCTTCGTCTACGACTAAAAACAAAATACAAAGACTCCAAAACAGATGCTTAAGACTAATTTTAAACACAGACAGATACACCCCAATAAGCATGTTACACTACCTTACTGAAATTCCAACTATCGAAGAATACTTTGAACAACTAAAACATAAGTTCTACACTTACAGTATAGAAAATAGCAAACTAACAAGACACCTATCAAACAAGTGCGTCAATCTCACTTAACCATCTAAAAACACAAAATTAAAACACACATGTATAAATAATAAAAACAAAATTCAAATAAAAATTACCAAAACAACCTATCAAAAATTCTAATACCACATCCCCAAAATGATAAACAGGTTTTTCCTCTCCTTTTCCTGTATCCTGAATCAAAACACAAAACCAAAAAATCTCACTTGTAATAGACATTATCTCTTGCAACATTAATTTTCTAAAATTACCTTGTAATAAAAATAGCAAATTAGAGGATGAAAGCTTAACTAAGCTAATAACCTCCATACATTATATATGAATATTTTGAAATATTTACTTGCATTGTAAATTATATGTATATATTTTTGAATTAATAAAGATTTTATTAAATGTTAATGGTTCTCGTCCGATCACCGAAGTTAAGCAACATTGGGCACAGTCAGTACTTGGATGGGTGACCGCTTGGGAACACTGTGTGCGGTTGCCTTTTTATATTAAAAATATATATTATTTTTCTTCTTTTCTTTTTTTTTACACACCATATATAAATATATGTTATTTAGAAATGTAAACCTTTTATATTATTCGTCAACAAATAAATATTATTTTTTGTATAAAATTTTATTGCATTTATAACTCATATCATGGTTACTTTAAAGCGAGAAGTTTTTTTAATATTTCAAATGAATATAAAATAATATAAATTTTATGAAATTTATTTATTTTTAGAAATAGCAATCGCTTATAATTATAACAAAATTTTAATAATGTTTAATTTTATTTCAATAATTTATATATATATATATATATATATATTTTTTAATAAAAATAATATACTCTTATTTAATAATATATGTTGGTCCTATATATAGGACCGAAAATATTTCTTATTTGTTTTTTTTTTTTTTAAATTGTCATTTAAAACGCTTATGCACGTTCTCCACGAATACGTCTTGCCAATTGTATATCCTTAGGCATAATTGTAACACGCTTTGCATGAATTGCGCATAAATTGGTATCTTCAAATAAACCTACTAAATAGGCTTCACTAGCTTCTTGTAATGCCATAACAGCTGAACTTTGGAAACGTAAATCGGTTTTAAAATCTTGTGCAATTTCACGTACTAAACGTTGGAATGGTAATTTACGAATTAACAATTCAGTACTTTTTTGATAACGACGAATTTCTCGTAAAGCTACTGTACCAGGACGATATCTGTGTGGTTTTTTTACTCCACCAGTTGCTGGTGCACTTTTACGTGCAGCTTTCGTTGCTAATTGTTTTCTTGGTGCTTTACCACCAGTTGATTTACGTGCAGTTTGCTTGGTTCTAGCCATTTTCAAATAATAATGTTTTTACAAAAAAACACACAATTTTAAAAATTATATTCGACAATTTGATACTACAAAGTCAAATGTTTAAATGCGAAATAAATGTGTTGTATTTATATTTATATGAAATTTCAAAATTTTTGTTGTCATATCCTATTGGATAGCTATCAGAGTATGGACTAATCAAATTGTATAGGCGTGGCTTAAAAAATCTTTAATGCTTTATATAAAAAGGCACAATTGTACCGGCGCTCACATACATTACAATACTTGTGAGGTTAACACACGTGTTATCCGTTCGTTAAAATATTGTAAATAATTTTTTATTAAAATGACTGGCAGAGGAAAAGGTGGAAAGGGTCTTGGAAAAGGGGGTGCAAAACGTCATAGAAAAGTTTTGCGTGATAATATCCAAGGTATTACAAAACCTGCAATTCGTCGTTTAGCACGACGAGGTGGAGTAAAACGTATCTCTGGTTTAATTTATGAAGAAACACGTGGTGTACTTAAAGTATTCCTTGAAAATGTTATTCGGGATGCTGTTACATATACTGAACACGCAAAACGTAAAACAGTTACAGCTATGGATGTTGTATATGCATTAAAACGACAAGGTCGTACTTTGTATGGTTTTGGAGGTTAAGAAAATATAATAATTTACTTAAAATATTTAGTAAATTTATTAAAGAATATTTAATACATCCGATAAATTTAAACAGGCTTTCCTTTTTGGGAAGCCACTAATTTTATTTATATAAGAGTAAATAAATTTGTTAATAAATATAACATATTATATAATTTGTTTACAACAAATTATTTTGTTTATAACATACATTACCAAATATTTTTATTTATTTTTTTTTTTTATTGTAATATATCTGCAATAATAAATTATAATTTGTATATTATCTATTTTATTTTACAATAACTTATTGAATTTTTGAAAAAATTTTATTATAAATTAATATACTATTATATTTTTTATATATACAAGTTAAGAGTAACAAGTATCGATAGGAGATTATCGAATTTATAACTAATAAAACATTTCGCCTTAATCAAAGAAAATAAAGATTTTGCTATACCATTTTTTATACTTTCAATAAATAATTTATTATTAAATTTTTATTATTTCATTTATTTTTTAAAATTATTAAAAATATTTTTCTAATAATTATAAGCGTACATAAACAAGTAGTAAATGTAAAATGAAAATAATAAAGGTAATGTAATGCATTTGCATTACACTGATTTACGATATATATTCCGCGATATCCTTTATTATATTTAAAATTAATAATATTGATATACTAATAATAGATATATTCAAGCTATTAATATATAAAATTTTATATTAAATATGATATTAATAATTGTTTATTTTATTTTTTTGTATATATAAAAATAATTTACTCTTATTTAAAAAATTTGATGGCTCTCTTAAAAAGAGAGCCGTTTTTATATGTTGATGTATTTTTATGTTATCAATTAAATAATATTTTCGATTTATTTATTTTGAACTTGTATATTTTGTAACAGCTTTAGTACCTTCACTAACAGCGTGCTTTGCCAATTCACCAGGTAATAATAATCGAACTGCGGTTTGAATTTCCCGACTTGTGATTGTTGAACGTTTATTATAATGTGCTAAACGTGATGCTTCAGCAGCAATACGTTCAAAAATATCATTAACAAAACTGTTCATGATACTCATAGCTTTACTAGAGATACCAGTATCAGGATGCACTTGTTTTAATACTTTGTAAATGTAAATTGCATATGATTCCTTGCGCTTCCTCTTCTTTTTCTTATCACTCTTTGATATATTTTTTTGAGCTTTGCCAGCTTTTTTTGCTGCTTTTCCACTTGTTTTTGGTGGCATTGTTACAAACAATTAATATACACAGATAGTTACAGAACACCAGTCAGTATATGTATGAGCGTGTCGTGTATACAACTAGCGTATTATATACGCGAAGATGGATATAACAATAAAAATGAATACTACTCTCTGATTGGCTGAAAATAATACTATAAGGGGATTGGTTTATTTTTAAAGTTTTATATTTTATAAATATTATAAATTAAAATACCCAAATAACATTTTAAACATTTATGTTACAATCCCCGTAACGTACACATCTGTGTGATTATATTTACAAAAAAAAGTATTAATTAAATAAATTTATTCGCTATGTCTGGACGAGGTAAAGGTGGTAAAGTAAAGGGAAAGGCAAAGTCAAGATCAAGCCGAGCAGGATTACAATTTCCTGTTGGAAGAATTCACAGATTATTACGAAAAGGAAATTATGCTGAACGAGTAGGTGCTGGTGCCCCAGTATATTTGGCTGCTGTTATGGAATATTTGGCTGCAGAAGTTCTCGAGTTAGCTGGTAATGCTGCCCGTGATAACAAAAAAACACGTATCATTCCACGTCATTTACAATTGGCAATTCGTAATGATGAAGAATTAAATAAATTATTATCTGGTGTAACAATTGCTCAAGGTGGTGTATTACCAAACATTCAAGCAGTGTTATTACCAAAGAAAACTGAAAAGAAAGCATAAATTAAAAACATTGCATTAATTTTTATAATAATAATACATCGATCATAGGCCTTTTAATAAAAGGCCACAAATTTATTTAAAATAAGAGCAAAAATTATTTTTATAAATAATATATTATAATATTTTTTTAAAGAATCAATTTAAATAATTATAAATTAATGATTCTTTTTTTTTTTTCTTTTTTTATATGTTATTATGGAAATAATTCATCATATTATGATGACATTTAGGTAACATATTATAAGAATATTCATAAAATATTATCAAAATAATATTGTATTATGATGATATTTAGACAAAATATTATAAGAATATACACAAAATATTATCAAAATAATATCATTAGATAACAAAACTGTTCATGATACTCATACCTTTACTAGAGATAAAAGTATCAGGATGCACTTGTATTAATACATATTATCACAACATCACAAAATATTTTTTAAAAGGAAAAATTTTTTTAAAATTATTATAAAATTTGATTGAATTAAATTTCAATTTATTTTTTTAATAATTAAAGAAAAAAAAAAAAAAAGCATATAAACTTTCTATTGAAAATGTTATTTTAAACTAGATGGCCAAGTGAACTTCGTTACACAAACAATATATGACGTATTCGTTATTTAAATAATCAGTATCCTTTGATATTATATCAATACGTTACTCTCTTCTTTTGATACATATTAATAAAATTTCAATTTATAAGATTTTATGTCAATTATATAAATAATATTATAAATTTTCTAAATACATAAGTTAAGTAACAAAAAATTTGAATAACAAGATAAATTTATATATTATGTTTTAATACTCGATACTATAATATATCGCATCCGTTACCAATTATTCGGTATCCTTTGATTTATACACAGAATGAACTAAAAATATATATCAAATTTATTTTATTTATTTATATATTTAATATTATTATTATTATTTTATATTACAAAGTTTCTTAACGAAGCTTACAATGATTTCTCATATCGTACTTAACAAAATTATTTAGATCATATAAAATTTAAATTGTTAAAAAATTTGTATATTTATTATTATTATTATTTATTTTTATTAAAATTACATAACATAAAATTAATAATATTTTAATAATTATATAAATTAATTCTTATTTAAAATAATCTTATATTAATCTCAACAAATACTCTAATAATATATTTTGTCATAAATTTTTTTATATTTAAAATAAATATTATAATATATAAATACTTATATCAGTATAAAATTTCTTTATATAATTATGAAAAAATTAATTTAATAGTTAATTATTGATATTAATGCATAAATAAAAGTATTTTCTAATGAAATATATTTTGTCAATGTTCGATTAACACATTTCATAATAATACGTTTTCATTATTGACAAAAAAAGTTTTTCTAAAAATGAAATCTTATACTATAATATATATATTTATATATTAAATTTTTTAATTATTTATATACTAATAATTTATAATAAATCGATATTAAATAAAAAATAAAAATATATACTTTTTAAGTTTACCTTAAAAATATTATTGTTTTGTATGATTGAAATAATTAATATTAAACTATGTTTATTAATAATTGTTAATAAAAAAATTAAATATATTTTAATTTATAAAATAAATATTATTATTAAATTTATAATTTATTATTTTATATATTATAGAAATTGAAAAAATAAATCATGTTTACTACGACAGTAAATTAGAAATACTATTTAATTTTTATGTGTTTTCTACATGGTACTTTGACTTACATAGGGACTTATATTATTGTGAATAATGATATAATTGAAAACCTTTATTTTTTATTTGATAGAATTATTATATTTTATCATTTAAATATTTATAATAAATACATTATTTTTATAAAGTAAAAAAATATGGCCGAAGAAAATTCTACAGCTGTTGCAGCAACTGCGGTTACTGCTGCTTCTACAACACCAACAAAAAAAGCAACAGCTTCTGGTGCTAAACGTACAAAACAACATTCAAAACCAACACATCCACGTACATCAGAAATGGTTGTTAACGCAATTAAAAATTTAAAAGAACGTGGTGGTTCATCATTACAAGCAATTAAAAAATATTTAGCTGCAAATTATAAAGTGGATTCTGATAAAATTTCACCATTTATTAAAAAATATTTAAAAGCTGCTGTAACTGAGGGAGCCTTGGTACAAACTAAAGGTAAAGGTGCATCTGGTTCATTCAAATTGGCTGCTTCCGCTTCATCTAATTCTTCAGCTAAATCAAAAGTATCCAAAAAAGAAAGTGGAGCAAAAGGTTCAGCAAAGAGTGCTAAAAGTAAACGGGCACCAAAAGAAAAGAAAGCCACAACTACATCATTGGCAGCCAAAAAGCCTAAAGCAAAAAAAGCGACTCCATCATCATCAACTGCTGCTAAAAAAGTTACTGCAAAATCATCAGCGGCATCAAAAAAAGCACCAGTTAAAGCAAAACCAGCAAAAAGTACAAAATCCGCTGCCAAAAGTAGCCCTGCTCGTAAACCGAAAGCACCAAAAGCTAAGAAAGCTTCTGTTGCCAAATCATCTCCTACAAAAATTAAAAAAGCAGCACCAAAAAAGAAATGATCTGTTACTTTAATAATATATTGAAATATTTCATTATTTTTGCTAAAAAATGAAAATAACATAGGCCTTAATACAGGCCACAAATTAATATTTGATAAGAGTAAATTATTTTTTGTATAAATATTTTATAAAATAATAGTTTAGAAACATTTGCCACAGTCAGTACCACGGATGGGTGGCCACTTGAGAATACTGTGTGCGGTTGCATTTTTATTTAAAATATATGGTATAATAAATAAGTATATATTTAAATTGATTACTTCATTGAAAATTTTAATAATATACTTTAATATTAATGATATTTATGAAAAATATATATTTGTAAAAATTTTCATTTATTACTGGCAACAGCCATACCACGTTGAAAACACCGGTTCTCGTCCGATCACCGAAGTTAAGCAACATTGGGCACAGTCAGTACTTGGATGGGTGACCGCTTGGGAACACTGTGTGCGGTTGCCTTTTTATATTAAAAATATATATTATTTTTCTTCTTTTCTTTTTTTTTACACACCATATATAAATATATGTTATTTAGAAATGTAAACCTTTTATATTATTCGTCAACAAATAAATATTATTTTTTGTATAAAATTTTATTGCATTTATAACTCATATCATGGTTACTTTAAAGCGAGAAGTTTTTTTAATATTTCAAATGAATATAAAATAATATAAATTTTATGAAATTTATTTATTTTTAGAAATAGCAATCGCTTATAATTATAACAAAATTTTAATAATGTTTAATTTTATTTCAATAATTTATATATATATATATATATATATATATATTTTTTAATAAAAATAATATACTCTTATTTAATAATATATGTTGGTCCTATATATAGGACCGAAAATATTTCTTATTTGTTTTTTTTTTTTTAAATTGTCATTTAAAACGCTTATGCACGTTCTCCACGAATACGTCTTGCCAATTGTATATCCTTAGGCATAATTGTAACACGCTTTGCATGAATTGCGCATAAATTGGTATCTTCAAATAAACCTACTAAATAGGCTTCACTAGCTTCTTGTAATGCCATAACAGCTGAACTTTGGAAACGTAAATCGGTTTTAAAATCTTGTGCAATTTCACGTACTAAACGTTGGAATGGTAATTTACGAATTAACAATTCAGTACTTTTTTGATAACGACGAATTTCTCGTAAAGCTACTGTACCAGGACGATATCTGTGTGGTTTTTTTACTCCACCAGTTGCTGGTGCACTTTTACGTGCAGCTTTCGTTGCTAATTGTTTTCTTGGTGCTTTACCACCAGTTGATTTACGTGCAGTTTGCTTGGTTCTAGCCATTTTCAAATAATAATGTTTTTACAAAAAAACACACAATTTTAAAAATTATATTCGACAATTTGATACTACAAAGTCAAATGTTTAAATGCGAAATAAATGTGTTGTATTTATATTTATATGAAATTTCAAAATTTTTGTTGTCATATCCTATTGGATAGCTATCAGAGTATGGACTAATCAAATTGTATAGGCGTGGCTTAAAAAATCTTTAATGCTTTATATAAAAAGGCACAATTGTACCGGCGCTCACATACATTACAATACTTGTGAGGTTAACACACGTGTTATCCGTTCGTTAAAATATTGTAAATAATTTTTTATTAAAATGACTGGCAGAGGAAAAGGTGGAAAGGGTCTTGGAAAAGGGGGTGCAAAACGTCATAGAAAAGTTTTGCGTGATAATATCCAAGGTATTACAAAACCTGCAATTCGTCGTTTAGCACGACGAGGTGGAGTAAAACGTATCTCTGGTTTAATTTATGAAGAAACACGTGGTGTACTTAAAGTATTCCTTGAAAATGTTATTCGGGATGCTGTTACATATACTGAACACGCAAAACGTAAAACAGTTACAGCTATGGATGTTGTATATGCATTAAAACGACAAGGTCGTACTTTGTATGGTTTTGGAGGTTAAGAAAATATAATAATTTACTTAAAATATTTAGTAAATTTATTAAAGAATATTTAATACATCCGATAAATTTAAACAGGCTTTCCTTTTTGGGAAGCCACTAATTTTATTTATATAAGAGTAAATAAATTTGTTAATAAATATAACATATTATATAATTTGTTTACAACAAATTATTTTGTTTATAACATACATTACCAAATATTTTTATTTATTTTTTTTTTTTATTGTAATATATCTGCAATAATAACTTATAATTTGTATATTATCTATTTTATTTTACAATAACTTATTGAATTTTTGAAAAAATTTTATTATAAATTAATATACTATTATATTTTTTATATATACAAGTTAAGAGTAACAAGTATCGATAGGAGATTATCGAATTTATAACTAATAAAACATTTCGCCTTAATCAAAGAAAATAAAGATTTTGCTATACCATTTTTTATACTTTCAATAAATAATTTATTATTAAATTTTTATTATTTCATTTATTTTTTAAAATTATTAAAAATATTTTTCTAATAATTATAAGCGTACATAAACAAGTAGTAAATGTAAAATGAAAATAATAAAGGTAATGTAATGCATTTGCATTACACTGATTTACGATATATATTCCGCGATATCCTTTATTATATTTAAAATTAATAATATTGATATACTAATAATAGATATATTCAAGCTATTAATATATAAAATTTTATATTAAATATGATATTAATAATTGTTTATTTTATTTTTTTGTATATATAAAAATAATTTACTCTTATTTAAAAAATTTGATGGCTCTCTTAAAAAGAGAGCCATTTTTATATGTTGATGTATTTTTATGTTATCAATTAAATAATATTTTCGATTTATTTATTTTGAACTTGTATATTTTGTAACAGCTTTAGTACCTTCACTAACAGCGTGCTTTGCCAATTCACCAGGTAATAATAATCGAACTGCGGTTTGAATTTCCCGACTTGTGATTGTTGAACGTTTATTATAATGTGCTAAACGTGATGCTTCAGCAGCAATACGTTCAAAAATATCATTAACAAAACTGTTCATGATACTCATAGCTTTACTAGAGATACCAGTATCAGGATGCACTTGTTTTAATACTTTGTAAATGTAAATTGCATATGATTCCTTGCGCTTCCTCTTCTTTTTCTTATCACTCTTTGATATATTTTTTTGAGCTTTGCCAGCTTTTTTTGCTGCTTTTCCACTTGTTTTTGGTGGCATTGTTACAAACAATTAATATACACAGATAGTTACAGAACACCAGTCAGTATATGTATGAGCGTGTCGTGTATACAACTAGCGTATTATATACGCGAAGATGGATATAACAATAAAAATGAATACTACTCTCTGATTGGCTGAAAATAATACTATAAGGTGATTGGTTTATTTTTAAAGTTTTATATTTTATAAATATTATAAATTAAAATACCCAAATAACATTTTAAACATTTATGTTACAATCCCCGTAACGTACACATCTGTGTGATTATATTTACAAAAAAAAGTATTAATTAATAGTTATTAATGCTACAAGTGGGATAACTAGCAAATAATCTGACAGTCGTGGTGTTGCGGCATGAGCGTAAGGTTATGAGACATTCTTATGAAGACGAGTGTGGTAGATGTCGCTACGAGCCGTAGGCGAGTTGCGACAACCACACGAGTCTTCATAAGAATGTCTCATAACCTTAGAGCGAATGCCGTAATCACGACTGTCATATTTGCTAGTTATTCCGCAAGTAGCATTCAATACTTTTTACAACAATCGCTCGGGAAGTTGACTTTGAGAGAAATTTATCAATTTGAGAAATGATTTATTTACTTATTTTAAATTTAAATTTTATTGCATACAAATTTTTATTGCTCGTTCATTTTAATTTCAATTTTTAATTTTGTTTTTTTGTATGTAACACTCGCGTTTGACACAATCAGTGTGGTAACTTTAATAAATGAGGGTTAAGATTGATTACTTATTTTTTTTTAGTACAGATGGCGTGTCAGTAGTACATACAATTATGTAGTCTATAACCGAACATGTGCGTTTATGAAACACCTATAACCGAACATGTGCGTTTATGAAACACATATAGTTAAGTATGCGATTATTGTGTATTTTGAAGGTGACATACAGCGCTCGAAAAGTCTACTTCCCGAGTGGGCGTTGTAAAAATAAATTTATTCGCTATGTCTGGACGAGGTAAAGGTGGTAAAGTAAAGGGAAAGGCAAAGTCAAGATCAAGCCGAGCAGGATTACAATTTCCTGTTGGAAGAATTCACAGATTATTACGAAAAGGAAATTATGCTGAACGAGTAGGTGCTGGTGCCCCAGTATATTTGGCTGCTGTTATGGAATATTTGGCTGCAGAAGTTCTCGAGTTAGCTGGTAATGCTGCCCGTGATAACAAAAAAACACGTATCATTCCACGTCATTTACAATTGGCAATTCGTAATGATGAAGAATTAAATAAATTATTATCTGGTGTAACAATTGCTCAAGGTGGTGTATTACCAAACATTCAAGCAGTGTTATTACCAAAGAAAACTGAAAAGAAAGCATAAATTAAAAACATTGCATTAATTTTTATAATAATAATACATCGATCATAGGCCTTTTAATAAAAGGCCACAAATTTATTTAAAATAAGAGTAAAAATTATTTTTATAAATAATATATTATAATATTTTTTTAAAGAATCAATTTAAATAATTATAAATTAATGATTCTTTTTTTTTTTTCTTTTTTTATATGTTATTATGGAAATAATTCATCATATTATGATGACATTTAGGTAACATATTATAAGAATATTCATAAAATATTATCAAAATAATATTGTATTATGATGATATTTAGACAAAATATTATAAGAATATACACAAAATATTATCAAAATAATATCATTAGATAACAAAACTGTTCATGATACTCATACCTTTACTAGAGATAAAAGTATCAGGATGCACTTGTATTAATACATATTATCACAACATCACAAAATATTTTTTAAAAGGAAAAATTTTTTTAAAATTATTATAAAATTTGATTGAATTAAATTTCAATTTATTTTTTTAATAATTAAAGAAAAAAAAAAAAAAAGCATATAAACTTTCTATTGAAAATGTTATTTTAAACTAGATGGCCAAGTGAACTTCGTTACACAAACAATATATGACGTATTCGTTATTTAAATAATCAGTATCCTTTGATATTATATCAATACGTTACTCTCTTCTTTTGATACATATTAATAAAATTTCAATTTATAAGATTTTATGTCAATTATATAAATAATATTATAAATTTTCTAAATACATAAGTTAAGTAACAAAAAATTTGAATAACAAGATAAATTTATATATTATGTTTTAATACTCGATACTATAATATATCGCATCCGTTACCAATTATTCGGTATCCTTTGATTTATACACAGAATGAACTAAAAATATATATCAAATTTATTTTATTTATTTATATATTTAATATTATTATTATTATTTTATATTACAAAGTTTCTTAACGAAGCTTACAATGATTTCTCATATCGTACTTAACAAAATTATTTAGATCATATAAAATTTAAATTGTTAAAAAATTTGTATATTTATTATTATTATTATTTATTTTTATTAAAATTACATAACATAAAATTAATAATATTTTAATAATTATATAAATTAATTCTTATTTAAAATAATCTTATATTAATCTCAACAAATACTCTAATAATATATTTTGTCATAAATTTTTTTATATTTAAAATAAATATTATAATATATAAATACTTATATCAGTATAAAATTTCTTTATATAATTATGAAAAAATTAATTTAATAGTTAATTATTGATATTAATGCATAAATAAAAGTATTTTCTAATGAAATATATTTTGTCAATGTTCGATTAACACATTTCATAATAATACGTTTTCATTATTGACAAAAAAAGTTTTTCTAAAAATGAAATCTTATACTATAATATATATATTTATATATTAAATTTTTTAATTATTTATATACTAATAATTTATAATAAATCGATATTAAATAAAAAATAAAAATATATACTTTTTAAGTTTACCTTAAAAATATTATTGTTTTGTATGATTGAAATAATTAATATTAAACTATGTTTATTAATAATTGTTAATAAAAAAATTAAATATATTTTAATTTATAAAATAAATATTATTATTAAATTTATAATTTATTATTTTATATATTATAGAAATTGAAAAAATAAATCATGTTTACTACGACAGTAAATTAGAAATACTATTTAATTTTTATGTGTTTTCTACATGGTACTTTGACTTACATAGGGACTTATATTATTGTGAATAATGATATAATTGAAAACCTTTATTTTTTATTTGATAGAATTATTATATTTTATCATTTAAATATTTATAATAAATACATTATTTTTATAAAGTAAAAAAATATGGCCGAAGAAAATTCTACAGCTGTTGCAGCAACTGCGGTTACTGCTGCTTCTACAACACCAACAAAAAAAGCAACAGCTTCTGGTGCTAAACGTACAAAACAACATTCAAAACCAACACATCCACGTACATCAGAAATGGTTGTTAACGCAATTAAAAATTTAAAAGAACGTGGTGGTTCATCATTACAAGCAATTAAAAAATATTTAGCTGCAAATTATAAAGTGGATTCTGATAAAATTTCACCATTTATTAAAAAATATTTAAAAGCTGCTGTAACTGAGGGAGCCTTGGTACAAACTAAAGGTAAATGTGCATCTGGTTCATTCAAATTGGCTGCTTCCGCTTCATCTAATTCTTCAGCTAAATCAAAAGTATCCAAAAAAGAAAGTGGAGCAAAAGGTTCAGCAAAGAGTGCTAAAAGTAAACGGGCACCAAAAGAAAAGAAAGCCACAACTACATCATTGGCAGCCAAAAAGCCTAAAGCAAAAAAAGCGACTCCATCATCATCAACTGCTGCTAAAAAAGTTACTGCAAAATCATCAGCGGCATCAAAAAAAGCACCAGTTAAAGCAAAACCAGCAAAAAGTACAAAATCCGCTGCCAAAAGTAGCCCTGCTCGTAAACCGAAAGCACCAAAAGCTAAGAAAGCTTCTGTTGCCAAATCATCTCCTACAAAAATTAAAAAAGCAGCACCAAAAAAGAAATGATCTGTTACTTTAATAATATATTGAAATATTTCATTATTTTTGCTAAAAAATGAAAATAACATAGGCCTTAATACAGGCCACAAATTAATATTTGATAAGAGTAAATTATTTTTTGTATAAATATTTTATAAAATAATAGTTTAGAAACATTTGCCACAGTCAGTACCACGGATGGGTGGCCACTTGAGAATACTGTGTGCGGTTGCATTTTTATTTAAAATATATGGTATAATAAATAAGTATATATTTAAATTGATTACTTCATTGAAAATTTTAATAATATACTTTAATATTAATGATATTTATGAAAAATATATATTTGTAAAAATTTTCATTTATTACTGGCAACAGCCATACCACGTTGAAAACACCGGTTCTCGTCCGATCACCGAAGTTAAGCAACATTGGGCACAGTCAGTACTTGGATGGGTGACCGCTTGGGAACACTGTGTGCGGTTGCCTTTTTATATTAAAAATATATATTATTTTTCTTCTTTTCTTTTTTTTTACACACCATATATAAATATATGTTATTTAGAAATGTAAACCTTTTATATTATTCGTCAACAAATAAATATTATTTTTTGTATAAAATTTTATTGCATTTATAACTCATATCATGGTTACTTTAAAGCGAGAAGTTTTTTTAATATTTCAAATGAATATAAAATAATATAAATTTTATGAAATTTATTTATTTTTAGAAATAGCAATCGCTTATAATTATAACAAAATTTTAATAATGTTTAATTTTATTTCAATAATTTATATATATATATATATATATATATATATTTTTTAATAAAAATAATATACTCTTATTTAATAATATATGTTGGTCCTATATATAGGACCGAAAATATTTCTTATTTGTTTTTTTTTTTTTAAATTGTCATTTAAAACGCTTATGCACGTTCTCCACGAATACGTCTTGCCAATTGTATATCCTTAGGCATAATTGTAACACGCTTTGCATGAATTGCGCATAAATTGGTATCTTCAAATAAACCTACTAAATAGGCTTCACTAGCTTCTTGTAATGCCATAACAGCTGAACTTTGGAAACGTAAATCGGTTTTAAAATCTTGTGCAATTTCACGTACTAAACGTTGGAATGGTAATTTACGAATTAACAATTCAGTACTTTTTTGATAACGACGAATTTCTCGTAAAGCTACTGTACCAGGACGATATCTGTGTGGTTTTTTTACTCCACCAGTTGCTGGTGCACTTTTACGTGCAGCTTTCGTTGCTAATTGTTTTCTTGGTGCTTTACCACCAGTTGATTTACGTGCAGTTTGCTTGGTTCTAGCCATTTTCAAATAATAATGTTTTTACAAAAAAACACACAATTTTAAAAATTATATTCGACAATTTGATACTACAAAGTCAAATGTTTAAATGCGAAATAAATGTGTTGTATTTATATTTATATGAAATTTCAAAATTTTTGTTGTCATATCCTATTGGATAGCTATCAGAGTATGGACTAATCAAATTGTATAGGCGTGGCTTAAAAAATCTTTAATGCTTTATATAAAAAGGCACAATTGTACCGGCGCTCACATACATTACAATACTTGTGAGGTTAACACACGTGTTATCCGTTCGTTAAAATATTGTAAATAATTTTTTATTAAAATGACTGGCAGAGGAAAAGGTGGAAAGGGTCTTGGAAAAGGGGGTGCAAAACGTCATAGAAAAGTTTTGCGTGATAATATCCAAGGTATTACAAAACCTGCAATTCGTCGTTTAGCACGACGAGGTGGAGTAAAACGTATCTCTGGTTTAATTTATGAAGAAACACGTGGTGTACTTAAAGTATTCCTTGAAAATGTTATTCGGGATGCTGTTACATATACTGAACACGCAAAACGTAAAACAGTTACAGCTATGGATGTTGTATATGCATTAAAACGACAAGGTCGTACTTTGTATGGTTTTGGAGGTTAAGAAAATATAATAATTTACTTAAAATATTTAGTAAATTTATTAAAGAATATTTAATACATCCGATAAATTTAAACAGGCTTTCCTTTTTGGGAAGCCACTAATTTTATTTATATAAGAGTAAATAAATTTGTTAATAAATATAACATATTATATAATTTGTTTACAACAAATTATTTTGTTTATAACATACATTACCAAATATTTTTATTTATTTTTTTTTTTTATTGTAATATATCTGCAATAATAACTTATAATTTGTATATTATCTATTTTATTTTACAATAACTTATTGAATTTTTGAAAAAATTTTATTATAAATTAATATACTATTATATTTTTTATATATACAAGTTAAGAGTAACAAGTATCGATAGGAGATTATCGAATTTATAACTAATAAAACATTTCGCCTTAATCAAAGAAAATAAAGATTTTGCTATACCATTTTTTATACTTTCAATAAATAATTTATTATTAAATTTTTATTATTTCATTTATTTTTTAAAATTATTAAAAATATTTTTCTAATAATTATAAGCGTACATAAACAAGTAGTAAATGTAAAATGAAAATAATAAAGGTAATGTAATGCATTTGCATTACACTGATTTACGATATATATTCCGCGATATCCTTTATTATATTTAAAATTAATAATATTGATATACTAATAATAGATATATTCAAGCTATTAATATATAAAATTTTATATTAAATATGATATTAATAATTGTTTATTTTATTTTTTTGTATATATAAAAATAATTTACTCTTATTTAAAAAATTTGATGGCTCTCTTAAAAAGAGAGCCGTTTTTATATGTTGATGTATTTTTATGTTATCAATTAAATAATATTTTCGATTTATTTATTTTGAACTTGTATATTTTGTAACAGCTTTAGTACCTTCACTAACAGCGTGCTTTGCCAATTCACCAGGTAATAATAATCGAACTGCGGTTTGAATTTCCCGACTTGTGATTGTTGAACGTTTATTATAATGTGCTAAACGTGATGCTTCAGCAGCAATACGTTCAAAAATATCATTAACAAAACTGTTCATGATACTCATAGCTTTACTAGAGATACCAGTATCAGGATGCACTTGTTTTAATACTTTGTAAATGTAAATTGCATATGATTCCTTGCGCTTCCTCTTCTTTTTCTTATCACTCTTTGATATATTTTTTTGAGCTTTGCCAGCTTTTTTTGCTGCTTTTCCACTTGTTTTTGGTGGCATTGTTACAAACAATTAATATACACAGATAGTTACAGAACACCAGTCAGTATATGTATGAGCGTGTCGTGTATACAACTAGCGTATTATATACGCGAAGATGGATATAACAATAAAAATGAATACTACTCTCTGATTGGCTGAAAATAATACTATAAGGTGATTGGTTTATTTTTAAAGTTTTATATTTTATAAATATTATAAATTAAAATACCCAAATAACATTTTAAACATTTATGTTACAATCCCCGTAACGTACACATCTGTGTGATTATATTTACAAAAAAAAGTATTAATTAATAGTTATTAATGCTACAAGTGGGATAACTAGCAAATAATCTGACAGTCGTGGTGTTGCGGCATGAGCGTAAGGTTATGAGACATTCTTATGAAGACGAGTGTGGTAGATGTCGCTACGAGCCGTAGGCGAGTTGCGACAACCACACGAGTCTTCATAAGAATGTCTCATAACCTTAGAGCGAATGCCGTAATCACGACTGTCATATTTGCTAGTTATTCCGCAAGTAGCATTCAATACTTTTTACAACAATCGCTCGGGAAGTTGACTTTGAGAGAAATTTATCAATTTGAGAAATGATTTATTTACTTATTTTAAATTTAAATTTTATTGCATACAAATTTTTATTGCTCGTTCATTTTAATTTCAATTTTTAATTTTGTTTTTTTGTATGTAACACTCGCGTTTGACACAATCAGTGTGGTAACTTTAATAAATGAGGGTTAAGATTGATTACTTATTTTTTTTTAGTACAGATGGCGTGTCAGTAGTACATACAATTATGTAGTCTATAACCGAACATGTGCGTTTATGAAACACCTATAACCGAACATGTGCGTTTATGAAACACATATAGTTAAGTATGCGATTATTGTGTATTTTGAAGGTGACATACAGCGCTCGAAAAGTCTACTTCCCGAGTGGGCGTTGTAAAAATAAATTTATTCGCTATGTCTGGACGAGGTAAAGGTGGTAAAGTAAAGGGAAAGGCAAAGTCAAGATCAAGCCGAGCAGGATTACAATTTCCTGTTGGAAGAATTCACAGATTATTACGAAAAGGAAATTATGCTGAACGAGTAGGTGCTGGTGCCCCAGTATATTTGGCTGCTGTTATGGAATATTTGGCTGCAGAAGTTCTCGAGTTAGCTGGTAATGCTGCCCGTGATAACAAAAAAACACGTATCATTCCACGTCATTTACAATTGGCAATTCGTAATGATGAAGAATTAAATAAATTATTATCTGGTGTAACAATTGCTCAAGGTGGTGTATTACCAAACATTCAAGCAGTGTTATTACCAAAGAAAACTGAAAAGAAAGCATAAATTAAAAACATTGCATTAATTTTTATAATAATAATACATCGATCATAGGCCTTTTAATAAAAGGCCACAAATTTATTTAAAATAAGAGTAAAAATTATTTTTATAAATAATATATTATAATATTTTTTTAAAGAATCAATTTAAATAATTATAAATTAATGATTCTTTTTTTTTTTTCTTTTTTTATATGTTATTATGGAAATAATTCATCATATTATGATGACATTTAGGTAACATATTATAAGAATATTCATAAAATATTATCAAAATAATATTGTATTATGATGATATTTAGACAAAATATTATAAGAATATACACAAAATATTATCAAAATAATATCATTAGATAACAAAACTGTTCATGATACTCATACCTTTACTAGAGATAAAAGTATCAGGATGCACTTGTATTAATACATATTATCACAACATCACAAAATATTTTTTAAAAGGAAAAATTTTTTTAAAATTATTATAAAATTTGATTGAATTAAATTTCAATTTATTTTTTTAATAATTAAAGAAAAAAAAAAAAAAAGCATATAAACTTTCTATTGAAAATGTTATTTTAAACTAGATGGCCAAGTGAACTTCGTTACACAAACAATATATGACGTATTCGTTATTTAAATAATCAGTATCCTTTGATATTATATCAATACGTTACTCTCTTCTTTTGATACATATTAATAAAATTTCAATTTATAAGATTTTATGTCAATTATATAAATAATATTATAAATTTTCTAAATACATAAGTTAAGTAACAAAAAATTTGAATAACAAGATAAATTTATATATTATGTTTTAATACTCGATACTATAATATATCGCATCCGTTACCAATTATTCGGTATCCTTTGATTTATACACAGAATGAACTAAAAATATATATCAAATTTATTTTATTTATTTATATATTTAATATTATTATTATTATTTTATATTACAAAGTTTCTTAACGAAGCTTACAATGATTTCTCATATCGTACTTAACAAAATTATTTAGATCATATAAAATTTAAATTGTTAAAAAATTTGTATATTTATTATTATTATTATTTATTTTTATTAAAATTACATAACATAAAATTAATAATATTTTAATAATTATATAAATTAATTCTTATTTAAAATAATCTTATATTAATCTCAACAAATACTCTAATAATATATTTTGTCATAAATTTTTTTATATTTAAAATAAATATTATAATATATAAATACTTATATCAGTATAAAATTTCTTTATATAATTATGAAAAAATTAATTTAATAGTTAATTATTGATATTAATGCATAAATAAAAGTATTTTCTAATGAAATATATTTTGTCAATGTTCGATTAACACATTTCATAATAATACGTTTTCATTATTGACAAAAAAAGTTTTTCTAAAAATGAAATCTTATACTATAATATATATATTTATATATTAAATTTTTTAATTATTTATATACTAATAATTTATAATAAATCGATATTAAATAAAAAATAAAAATATATACTTTTTAAGTTTACCTTAAAAATATTATTGTTTTGTATGATTGAAATAATTAATATTAAACTATGTTTATTAATAATTGTTAATAAAAAAATTAAATATATTTTAATTTATAAAATAAATATTATTATTAAATTTATAATTTATTATTTTATATATTATAGAAATTGAAAAAATAAATCATGTTTACTACGACAGTAAATTAGAAATACTATTTAATTTTTATGTGTTTTCTACATGGTACTTTGACTTACATAGGGACTTATATTATTGTGAATAATGATATAATTGAAAACCTTTATTTTTTATTTGATAGAATTATTATATTTTATCATTTAAATATTTATAATAAATACATTATTTTTATAAAGTAAAAAAATATGGCCGAAGAAAATTCTACAGCTGTTGCAGCAACTGCGGTTACTGCTGCTTCTACAACACCAACAAAAAAAGCAACAGCTTCTGGTGCTAAACGTACAAAACAACATTCAAAACCAACACATCCACGTACATCAGAAATGGTTGTTAACGCAATTAAAAATTTAAAAGAACGTGGTGGTTCATCATTACAAGCAATTAAAAAATATTTAGCTGCAAATTATAAAGTGGATTCTGATAAAATTTCACCATTTATTAAAAAATATTTAAAAGCTGCTGTAACTGAGGGAGCCTTGGTACAAACTAAAGGTAAATGTGCATCTGGTTCATTCAAATTGGCTGCTTCCGCTTCATCTAATTCTTCAGCTAAATCAAAAGTATCCAAAAAAGAAAGTGGAGCAAAAGGTTCAGCAAAGAGTGCTAAAAGTAAACGGGCACCAAAAGAAAAGAAAGCCACAACTACATCATTGGCAGCCAAAAAGCCTAAAGCAAAAAAAGCGACTCCATCATCATCAACTGCTGCTAAAAAAGTTACTGCAAAATCATCAGCGG
Organism: Chrysoperla carnea; assembly: GCF_905475395.1. Lineage (NCBI taxonomy): Eukaryota > Metazoa > Arthropoda > Insecta > Neuroptera > Chrysopidae > Chrysoperla > Chrysoperla carnea. Next base: position 381,520 of record NW_025408145.1, read on the forward strand.
CATCAAAAAAAGCACCAGTTAAAGCAAAACCAGCAAAAAGTACAAAATCCGCTGCCAAAAGTAGCCCTGCTCGTAAACCGAAAGCACCAAAAGCTAAGAAAGCTTCTGTTGCCAAATCATCTCCTACAAAAATTAAAAAAGCAGCACCAAAAAAGAAATGATCTGTTACTTTAATAATATATTGAAATATTTCATTATTTTTGCTAAAAAATGAAAATAACATAGGCCTTAATACAGGCCACAAATTAATATTTGATAAGAGTAAATTATTTTTTGTATAAATATTTTATAAAATAATAGTTTAGAAACATTTGCCACAGTCAGTACCACGGATGGGTGGCCACTTGAGAATACTGTGTGCGGTTGCATTTTTATTTAAAATATATGGTATAATAAATAAGTATATATTTAAATTGATTACTTCATTGAAAATTTTAATAATATACTTTAATATTAATGATATTTATGAAAAATATATATTTGTAAAAATTTTCATTTATTACTGGCAACAGCCATACCACGTTGAAAACACCGGTTCTCGTCCGATCACCGAAGTTAAGCAACATTGGGCACAGTCAGTACTTGGATGGGTGACCGCTTGGGAACACTGTGTGCGGTTGCCTTTTTATATTAAAAATATATATTATTTTTCTTCTTTTCTTTTTTTTTACACACCATATATAAATATATGTTATTTAGAAATGTAAACCTTTTATATTATTCGTCAACAAATAAATATTATTTTTTCAGCTAAAAATTTTTATTTTGGGACCAAAAAAATTTTTTTTTGCTTTTATCATATTTTATTAAATGAAATTTATGCATTATAATAAATTATTCAATAAACATTAATAATTATAATAAATTATTAAAAAATTTTTGGAATTAATGCAAATTTTTAGAAAAAAATGTATATTTTTTTTTTATATACAAATCGTACATGTTATATTGCGACAGGGTACCGGTATAATACATGTGATA
>NW_025408145.1:395000-397500 GCF_905475395.1 Chrysoperla carnea
TGCAACGACGTCATACCAAGCCATATACAACTCTACACCACCTTTGTTGAATGATACACTTAGAGTATGAAAAATAAACAAATTATACTATATCATACTATATCATATATGTAAGACTGTTGAACATAATACCACAAAATACACTATTTCATATAGATATACATTCATTCTTGTCAACATAAAAGTACGTTATAAATGATACATATACAATAAGTTTTATTCCTCTTTCTGTTATTCCGTAATATCATAGTGTCCATAGAATTGCAACGACGTCATACCAAGCCATATACAACTCTACACCACCTTTGTTGAATGATACACGGACAGTATGAAAAATAAACAACCTATTCTATACCATTTAATATCATACTAAAACATGAAACAAATGTTATTCTATTAAAAAGTGTATTATTTTATTATATTTAGTATTCATTACACAGTCAACATACATAAATGATACATATACGATAAGTGTTATTCCTCTATCTGTGCATCCGTAATATCATAGTGTCCATAGAATTGCAACAACGTCATACCAAGCCATATACAACTCTACACCACCTTTGTTGAATGATACACGGACAGTATGAAAAATAAACAACTTATACTATACCATACTATATCATATGTGTGAGACTGCTGAACGTAATACCACTAATACACTGTTATACATAGATATACATTCATCTCATTAACTTACACGCACTATCCATCATATATATTAAAGACATTACACCCGGTGCTTCAAACTCAAAATATGATAATGTTTAAAATGGCTTTAAACATCATAAACTTTACAGAATAATCAAAATTTAAAGAAAAAAATTTTTAAAAAAAAATTTTTTTCAGCTAAAAATTTTTATTTTGGGACCAAAAAAATTTTTTTTTGCTTTTATCATATTTTATTAAATGAAATTTATGCATTATAATAAATTATTCAATAAACATTAATAATTATAATAAATTATTAAAAAATTTTTGGAATTAATGCAAATTTTTAGAAAAAAATGTATATTTTTTTTTGTATACAAATCGTACATGTTATATTGCGACAGGGTACCGGTATAATACATGTGATACATATGTAGATTTTCGAAAAAAATTTTATCCTTTTAAATGGTCCTAAATACTATATAAAGGTAAAATATATAGAATTTTTCGGGATTCATTAAAAAATTTTAGGGAAAAAATTTCATTTTATTTTATATACAAATCGTACATGTTATATTGCGACAGGGTACCGGTATAATACATGTGATACATATGTAGATTTTCGAAAAAAATTTTATCCTTTTAAATAGTCCTAAATACTATATAAAGGTAAAATATATAGAATTTTTCGGGATTCATTAAAAAATTTTAGGGAAAAAATTTCATTTTATTTTATATACAAATCGTACATGTTATATTGCGACAGGGTACCGGTATAATACATGTGATACATATGTAGATTTTCGAAAAAAATTTTATCCTTTTAAATAGTCCTAAATACTATATAAAGGTAAAATATATAGAATTTTTCGGGATTCATTAAAAAATTTTAGGGAAAAAATTTCATTTTATTTTATATACAAATCGTACATGTTATATTGCGACAGGGTACCGGTATAATACATGTGATACATATGTAGATTTTCTAAAAAATTTTTATCCATTTAAATGCTTCTAAATACTGTATAATGCAAATATATATAATAATTTACAGAATTAATACAAAATTTTTATTGTACAAATTCACATTAATAGTTAATTGGTTAAAAAAAAATTTCAATACACAATGGGAATCAGGCTATTTTATTGGAACTTATTTATAATTAATTCATAATATATTTTTCTATATAAATTGATTAATTGTTTTTACATTCACCGTGTAAACGTATACACCATTCAAGTAACATAAAAAAAAAAAAAAAAAAAAAAAAATTATTATTATATTCTAGTAATACATAATAGTTATTCGCTAAAAAATATTTAATAGACAATAAAAATCTGACTATTCTGTTGTGAACTTATAAATTATTGATTCAAAATATATTTCTCTACCTAAATTTATTAATTGTATACACGCCCCCATGTACGTTGTTCAAGTCATATATTATTTTGCATAAGGATTACAAATAAATATTATATAATAAATAAGAGTTAATAAAAATTTAAAATTTATTATCCATTTTAAATTTATCAGCTAAATAAATATTTTTACATTCTTTTAAATTATTACTTTTTATTGTATTAAGAGTATATATCTAGTTTTATTAATCTTAATCCTTTTACAAGCACTAATATTATTTATACATAATATATTTTTATTTTATGTATGGAAAGCATAACTTGCTAAATACATCCTAACAATTTAAAAACTTTTCATTTGATTAATATTATTTACAATAGCTAATATTAATAGAATCTGAATAATCAAAATTATTTCTTTAAATATATGAATTCCGAATGTAAGTGTCCATCATAATACTTCATTAAGTTTATATTTGGCTAGCAACCT